>NC_133649.1:129648001-129732279 GCF_009905375.1 Apium graveolens | reverse complement strand
GAATCAGAAGCGGTTAGTCTCACTACCTTCTTCTTCTTCAATTCTACAAGGTAAACCTTGCAGTTCCTCTCCAGTGCCCCACCTTATTACAATGAAAGCAAACAGCTTTGCTCTTCGGTTCGCTTTTGGTAGAACGGCTTTGTTTCTCACCTACTTCTTCTTCTTGGAAGGGTTCTTCTTCTTTTCTTAGGATTGGAACCTTCACCAATTAAAAGAATAGAATTCTTCTTAGGGGGAAAATTCGATTCCGCAGTCTTCAACTGTTTGGAGTTCAGGCAGGCTGACATCCAGCTTATTCATGTAAAACTTCACAACAAACTGCGAGAACGAACCCGGAAGCGATTGCAAGACCAAGTCTTGGCTCAGCTCCCATTCATGGCAAAACCAAGTTGTCCAAGACGTTCAATCAAATTGATCATCTTAAGTACATGGTCATTCACAGATGATCCCTCAGACATCCTACAACCGAACAGCTCCTTCGATATCTCATATCGAGTGTCCTCCCTGCCACATCATACAACTCTTGTAGATGCTAAGGATAGTGTGAGCATCCATATGCTCATGCTGCTTCTGTAGCTCAATGTTCATGGAAGCTAGCATGATGCATTGAGCAACATTTGCATCATCTATCCACTTACAATACACAACATGTTCATGATTATGTGCATCGTTAGCAGGTTCAGTAGCTTAGGTGAGTCAAGCACATATTCCAGCTCAACCCTGAGAACAATTCTCAAGTTTCGAAGCCAGTCAGCAAAATTAGGACCAGTCAACTTGTGAGCATCTAGTATACTCCGGAATGATAGTGTAGAAGACATAACGTATATAGTAAATCTGTAAATGATGAACACATAACAAACACTTAGAAAATATTCAATTTCATTTCAAATACTATATGAATGGGTCTTTATTCATAAGTGGCTCCCACTAGTTTATCTAATTTATACAACCCCTAAGTGAAAATTAAGCATTCATAATGCTAGTGGGAATAGGGATCCTACATTCCATCACACAACCTCGGCTGTAGCACGAAACGTCATGTGATGTTCAATAGGCAGACAACTCTTGTCAATTACATCTTATGTTATTCCCTAATAAACTTTAGCCTCTTGAATAATTGAGTCACGGCTGTAGCACGACAGAATCAATATTCTAAGTCAAGTCTAACCCAACATTTCGTACAATTGAATCAGTCTCCAACGGCCCATGGCTGCAGCACGTAACGACCTTTAGATTCTAATTCAATGCACACATCTATGTAATAGACAAGTATTTCTTATTTCGAAATCAAAGCCTCGGCCTTAGCACGAAACGACAATGATTAAAATAAGAACTACTTTCTACCATGTTGGAAGGCTTGACCGACACAAGCCCGTTGTGTCATTGGCCAATTACTACTTGATATTATTTAATTTTAGAGGGATTATATTACGTTACAATTATAATCATATAAAGAGATTCTTCCTTTTAAATTAAATATTCAAATCAATAATCGATAATCAGATGATTCCCAGATCGGGGGGGGATATTGTCAAGACGCGTCACTTAATACCCTTTCTTACAGTTAGAAATCTGTTATGACAGAATCATCCTTTCTCAATATTGAAAATTCATATTCAATTACGTGTTTCATAAACACAAGAATCTCATGATTGTATTCATAATATTTATATTAAGGTCAATGAAACATTTTTCACTATACTGATGTCTACATACGCCCCTT
Organism: Apium graveolens; assembly: GCF_009905375.1. Taxonomy (NCBI): domain Eukaryota; kingdom Viridiplantae; phylum Streptophyta; class Magnoliopsida; order Apiales; family Apiaceae; genus Apium; species Apium graveolens. The sequence goes on along the minus strand of NC_133649.1, from coordinate 129,730,556 downwards.
TTTTAATTAATTCACTAAATCTATTCATCGCATGATAGTAAGCTATATCACAATTATATAAGCATGAATAAACTTAAAAGGTAGGCATGTTAAATCATTAGCATATTGTCTAAGCATTATATCATCTCTATGTATCACAGTGAGGAATTTAAAAGGTAAGTGAAAAAACGTTAAAAACATCTGTAATACACTTACCTGTTAGCTATAAACGTCCGAAACAATTTCAGAAATACAATATAATATACCATTAAATGTGTCTCGAGAAGAAGAATCCAACAGCACCAAGCACGCCCCAATATGACCACCCACGCGCCCTCACGCGCCCCGAGAAGCTCTGCCACGCGCCCTCACGCGCACATGCGCTGTCAGGCACGTGTCTGACAGTCATTCATGCGCCCCCACGCGCACACGCGCCTCACGCGCCCCAAACGCTGAGCTGACGTCAGCATGACGTCATCTGATGATGTCAGCATGACGTCAGCACAAGCCCTGACCGTTGACCACGCGTGTCTGACACACGCCGTGCGTGACACACGAGCGCGTGAGCCCCACGCGCGCTAGCCAGCCGCGCGGCCCTTCACCTGTTCCTGACAGTTGCCGATATTTTTTTTTTAAACAGCCACCGCCATACACCACATTGGAGGTCGTGCCTCCATCAACATCAGTGTTGTCTTCTCTTTAAACTCAGCAGCAAACAAATATATATATATATACACAACAGATTGCAAATATATATACATATTTAATTACGAATTTTAATAAAATAACTTCAAAAAATCATAATAATTAATCCACACATCATAAAATTATGAAAAAAATACCCAGACGATCTACAACACTTATAGAATCCAGATCTACAGTCAAAACAATTTTGAGAAATAATATCTAATCAATCATAATTAATTTATGATATAACTTGCAAAAATCATAATAAATTCATACAAGATCATAAAATTTTGAAATTTTTATCACAGATCTATATGCATACAACCTATGCTCTGATACCATTGTAGAATTATATACATCATAGAAGCACGGTTAAAACATTTTTCTTGATATAAAATCCATATAATCTCATATAAATCGTGAATAAATCGAGGGATCGATTACTAACCTTTAACAGCGATCCAAGAATGAGGAATAGAGATCCCTAGCAGCTGCTCCTCAAGTGTGAAGCACTCCACCGGTATCCACCAAGAGACCAGAATAATGGAGGGAGGAAGAGGTTGAGAGAATTAGGGTTTTTATTATTTTTGGGTTAAGGCAAATAGGGTTTATAATAGTATATTTATAGGAAAAAATTTCAGCTGAAAATTTTCCCATAAAATATTATTATTATTAACCCTTTAATTGATTATTCTTATTAACCAATTAACTAATAATTAAAACACCTTTTAACCCCTTTTCTAAACACTTTAGAAAAATAATTCTCTCACTTGATTTAATTTCCAAAATTAAATTCTTAATTAATAATATTAAGAACTTTTCTTAATTAATTTATAATTAATTAAATCTCATTTAATCAATTTTTAAATTTTCTAATTAATTATTTATTTCACAAATAAATAATTACCGGCCATTATTAATTAATTCCTCCACCATTAAATGATTCTCTTTTATGGTGTGGCCTTGTAGGTTCAATATTAAGCCGATAGTAGAAATAAATAATAATAAATTATTTTATCATTATTTATATAAATTCTCTAATTTATTAAATATGATTAATTAATAAATTAATCATGTTTATTCTACATCGTGAGGGATACTTCTCAGCATATCGCGACTATCCGGACAATACGAATTCACTGCTTAGAATACCAAGAACCTATTCAGTGAATAGTTACCGTACAATCAATTCCTTCTACCCTGCAATGTCACAATTAAATACAAGGCGTGGAACTTTTGTCAAGCCTATCTTATTTAATCATATGCTTTCCCATTCACTGTGCTTAGTTCTAATTAATGTAAATTAGAAACTCCTTTCTAATTTCATTCACTCTGGCCAGAGATTCCTGAACTAGCATAAGTTGATCAACATTGAACATTCTCTTCCTTTCACTGGAAGGGGTAGATCCTTTATTGATCACACATTATCTTCGTGTACAAATTCCTATACCCAGTAGAACCCTTATAATTGTCCCTGGAGACTAAGAACTAAACCGAAGCATAGTTCAGTGTACACAAGATGACTATGATGACCTCAAGTCTAAGGATACTTGTACACTATCACTTTGTGAACATCTGCTGACACGTGAGTGAACTCCATCAGTTGTTCAGCTATGTGAGTCATGTTCAGTGAACTTATTCTATAATAAGTACCTACATATTATCTATAGTGTCACCACACAAATGTCTATGAGAACAGACATCCTTCATAATGAAGCAAGCATAGTATGTACCGATCTTTGCGGATTACTAATTACCAGTTAGTAATTCTACGACCAGGAAATATTTAAGTTCGGATTTATTATCTTTTAGGTCTCATTATTATGATCTCATCATAATCCATAAAAGCTTTACTCAAAACTACGGTATATCTTATTTAAACACTTAAATAGATAAAGCCCACAATAAACCAAAACAGGTCTTTTATTAATATCAATGAAATCAAAACAGATTACATAAAAGTTATTCCTAAATCATCATACATGATTGGACTTTGGACACATCTCTTTCAATCTCCCACTTGTACTAAAGCCAATCAATCTGGTATCTAATACCCATCTTGTCTTTATGACGATCAAAGTGACTTTGAGAAAGTGGCTTTGTTAAGGGTCTGCTATGTTGTTATGTGTGTCAACTCTCTTGACATTGACATCTCCTCTTTCAACAATACAAGAAATGTTACCGCGCTCCCACTAACCTTTTGTAGACACATGGTTCATCTATGTTTTTGATAAAACCAAACTCTTTGATTGTCTCATCAAAACGGATGTTCCATCTGCGAGAAGCTTGCTTTAAACCATATATGGTTCACAGCAGCTTACACACTAGGTGTTCATTTCCCTTGGAAAGAAAACCCTCTGGTTGTGTCATATACACTTCCTCTTCAAGTTTCCCATTGAGGAAGGCCGTTTTCACGTCCATTTTCCAGATCTCATAGTCGTAGTAAGCAGCAATCGCAAGCAAAATCCGAACCATAGCTCATTATGGACCGAATCATTATTATGATCTCATCATAATCCGATAAAAGCTTTACTCTAAACTATGGTATATCTTATTTAAACACTTAAATAGATAAGGCCCGCAATAAAACCAAAACAAGTCTTTTATTAATAATAATGAAATCAAAATAGATTACATAAAAGTTATTCCTAAACCATCATACATGATTGGACTTAGAACACATCTCTTTTAAAAAACATTAAGTACAAATGCATGAGAATTTGACTAGATAACTACAACTTACAGTCCTTTCAGCTTTACCATTTTAAGGTCTGATAACATCTTTAGTCTGTATACACTTCAGAATTTAAGCAGTTGTAGATCTTTAACTTGGCTTCAATTTCTGATCTCTTTGATGTCATGAGTTGTTCTGAGATAATTCTTCAACAAACATCTCTCAGCATATTCAAGTTCATTGACCATCCTCCTTTTAGCATTTATCAATTCAGCTGTATCTTCACCAGTTTGAAAAATAGATGCTCTGAGATCATTTATCTTAGCTTTTCTTATCTCCTGATCTAGTCTAATCAGATATGCCTTGGCAGACTCTAGATTGAATTCCACAGCCTTATAACCCAGAAAAGTAGTTATGATCTTAGTAGAGTTAGGCTTCATTTCAAAAATATCACCTTTGTGATCTCTGTACTTGGGACAGTATGTGCTGTCAGACTTTACAGAATAAAGCTTCTTCTGTCTTTAAATTTGTGATTTTAAATAACCTGCAACACTATCTGTTAATCTGTTTTTTACTTGAAGTAGAAATAGAACATGTTCCGGTTCCTCAAAATACTTCAGTGGTATAGCATTCTACCTAATATGGTATACCCTTCCATCTGTCATAAAATATAACAAGATATGTTCTTACAAAAAGGTATGGTAAACCATTGTACAGATTCAAGTCGATTCAATCTTTCAGGAGTTACTCCAACACCTGGTTCACTTAAGGAAGTTGGATCATTGGTAGTGTTATGTACTCTTCTTTCATCAGAACTACCCAATCCAGATTTATCTCTTGCTTCCTTTCCTGTAATAACTCTTGCTTCAAAACCACTTGTTGCAGTTTTCAAAGATTGAGTTTGTTTAGCTTTGGTGAATCCTGGTAGAAGTATATTTGAAGGTTTAACATGAGCAATATCAGAGGTTTCCTTTTCCTTATCTTCTGATATCAAGCCAACTTGAGCTATGTCAGAGGTTGCTTGCTTCACTGTCATATCAGAACTTACTACATCTTGACTCTGAACAACATGAGCCATGTCAGAGGTTGTTTGAAAAATCTTCTTTAAAATCAGAGTAAGACTAGTATCTTCTTCATCATCAATTATTTCTTCATTCATGACTGGCATATAAACCTTTACAGGTTCATCAACTTTTTCTTTGTCCTTGGACCTTGGATCAATTTCCACTTGTGATTTGGCTTTGGTTGCCTCAGAATTTGTCCTTTCCTTTATCACAATACCCTTAGGCTTTGGAAATTTCTTTTCAACAACAGAAGCTTTAGATTTTTTCTTGACACCTTCTGCTTTGATTCTAGCTTCTTCCTCTTTTAGACTCTCAAAGTCCATTCCTGGATTTTCTTTAAGAAATAACTGCTTTGAAATTTCTTCATCAAGTTCCAGATGTTCACCAGAACTTATCCTTTTAGCAGTATCAGAACTTATTCTTCTCCCAGTATCAGAACTTATTCCTTGACTTGTAATTCTAGCTTTACTTGATGAAAATCCTTTGCCTTGACCTTGACCTCTACCCTTATCAGAGTTTCCCTGGTCATCATTTCCATCATCATTTCCCTTCAGTGTCTGAATAGATTTGCATTTGGACTTAATCACTTTCTCCCCCTTTTTTGGCATCAGCAGCTAAAGAAGAGAGACAAGCAATTTCATTGAGGATAGGATCTCATTGAGTTGATTTTGGTGAGAAGCTTGATTCTTTAAAATTTCATCAATCTGAGTTTGTTGCTTCTCCTGAGTTTTCTCAATGTAGGCAATTCTGTCAAAGGCTGGCTTGAAAAATCTGTTCTTTTCAAGTTTCATATTCATATCTTGCTGGATCAAGGTTTCTTGAATTTTATTCACCTTGGCATGAGTTGTTGAGTGTTGACCCTGAAGGTGCCTAGTAATCAATGCAGTAACTCTCAGCTGTGCCTTGAAATCATCATTTAACAGCATTTCATCAGCTTTTCCCAGATGCTCAGAAGGAATCTTTTCAGAAGGAACAAAACTAACTGTGTTCCATTCCTTAGTCCACTCCTTTCCTCTAGGAGTTTCACTCCAAGGTACTGGTGCTTCCCCTGTAACAAACTTCTTGACTAAATTAGCTTTGTTAACTATTTGTTGAGGTGCATGTCCTGATGGACCAGCTGCATCAGCAATTAGATTGGTAGCAGCTTCACCAGTAGTTTCCTCATTGGCAGCATCAGAACTTGCAGATCTTGCAGTATCATCATCCTCTGATAAAATAGCAGTATGTGAGGTTATAGAGGCTTCAACATCATCCTCTAAATTATGATCTGCAGCCAGATTCTGGTCAACATCCAAAATTGATGTTGTTGGTGGAGTGAGTTGAATTGGTGGAGCTTTTATGTACAAAACCTCAGGCACAATCAAGTTATGAATATCAATTTCAACACTTGTACCTGGTTCTTCAGTATGTAATGGATCAACTATAGGTGACATAGGAGGTATAGGTATTATGTCTTGAGTAGTTTTTGGTTGTGCAGAAGGAAGTGATTCAATAACAATTGTTCTGTTGAGATCAGAGATTCCTGATCCCCTTTCTTAGCTGCTTCCACTACATCCTCTGAATCTGACTCAACTATGTCCCTTTGAGCTCTCTGTTTCTTTAATTTCTTCAATGGTGGAGACACTATAGGAGCTTTATCATCAGAATTTAACTTTCTAAGCCTTTTGAGGGGCCTAGAACTCCCAGTTACAGTATCTTTCTGAGAAGAAACCTTCTCAGCTTCTACAACAACACCTGTTTCTCAGTTTTTTCCTTAAATCAACAGAATTTAATCAAAACATTCATCACAAAATAAAATTAAAAATCGATAAAGTAAAGATTAATAAATTGCAATTAAACATGCACAGAGAAACAAAGAACAAATCTTGCAATTAAAGAAAATTTTATTAATATAACAGATGATTACATTTCATGAAATTTATCAATTACATGCAAAAATTACAAGATAGTCCTATTCTACGATTCTTAACATCAACAGCCTTAGTCCTAGTCTAAGAAGACCTAACGACTACTTCTTCTGCTGCTGACGAAGAGCACTGCAAGAAGGATGATCCGTTCTTGCTGACGGAGAGCTTCTCTCATTTCATCTTCCAACCTATCAAGATGGAGGTGATACTCCATTGATAAGAACAAGAGTTCTGTGTGAACCTCTTGTGGAACTGAGTTCCAAAGCTCGTCAGGAATGGCGGTGACATGCCACTCCTATTGCCATTCATCACAACTCAACTCGATGTTAAAGGTTTCATAATTCAGGAACATGTTGAAACGGACCATTTTTGTTGATATGAATAAAAAGAGAGTGAGTTTGTGAGAAAATAAAAGATGTTTTGGCCGGAATGAATGGTCGGTTTAAGTAGCCAATAGAATACTAAGGGACGCGAGGACTGGTTAAAAATTACAAGAAAAAATAATGATCCCTCGACTCCCTTGACTGATGTGTAATAATAACAGTCAGTAAAAGATCTAAAGCCAGAGTTAATGGGCACGGGATATAATAATAATTACTGTGCGCATGCAGTTTTTTAAGACATACACGCTAACCACTAACCCATAATGATTATGACCATTTTATCTCACATTAATTGTAATATCCGGGATATATCGTGTAAGTATTTTTGCTAATAAATAATTAATATATGTGTTCAGTATCTGTTCTGTGAATTAATTGTTAAGTGTTAAATATGTTTGGATGTTTAAAAATATTATTAATTGAGTATTTTAATTTTTATATGTCCAAAATAAAATATAGATGATTGCCATATCTTCCTAATTATTTTTACGTTGATTTATGAATTTATAAGGATCATATGAAATTTATAAAATCTTTTTCCGGGTATTTAAAATCTATTTTATAAAACCGGGAACCAACCGACGTCATCCGTTGTTACTTTTTTGGAACCCGAAAATCTTCCAAGAACTCCTTCCTAACCTAATTGTAATATTCCGAGCATATTCCATGTTTCGGCTTTTTCGATCCGGTGTACGGTTTGTCCTGCGCGGGTCCCGGCGCAACATTTTCGATACAATATTCGTTTCGGTAAATCAATAAAACTCATATTTTCGATAAACGGGAGCTTTTTATTAAACTATCCCAATTATCACCTCGTAGTACGTGTAACCAGGCGTTGAGACCAAGACCGCAGTACAAATTGTACTGATTTGGACAATTATCCCGAAAACTGATACCATTTGGATCAGTCTTTATAAATAAACGTACCGTTTTATATCCGGAATGATCCAACGGGATACTAATTTTCCGTAATTATAAATAGTCTTTTACCGTATTTTATTTCGTATCAAAATCATTTGCAGACAGATAATTATATAATTTTCCAGAGAAAAACCTTATATTCATATAATCTTTCGAGAATCAAACAAGCTTTTGGAGGTGTTTTTGAATTCAGTTTGGAAAGCTCGAGTAACCAATCTGAAGGTTTTAAAGAGCTCTATCAGATTTTGTGATCCATACACCTGCAGAAATCAAGTTTTATTTTCTATATTTTTATTTATTTTCGAATTAATTATATTAAAAATATGAATTTTTGTTCGGATGATTGTTTGTATGATTTGATGCTTGCATATTGTAGAGCTTGTTTTCCTGATGATTTTGATATATTATATGACTGATTTGGAGTTCAATAACATGTTCAAAATTGAGTTTGATTTTCGAATTTTGAAATTAGGGTTTATAACCCGTATGAATGTTTTCAATTGAAATTTGGGGGTTTTTGATTTAGGGGTTATTAGCTGTTGATTTATAGTGGATTATGTTCCTTATAAAATTTGCAATCGATTGGTATATAGCTCGTTGTTAGGTCACACACACTGTAGAGGGGGTGAATACAGTGTAAAGTACAATCAAATCGAACTCTAATAACTCAAGTAACAGAAAACAAACTTTATTGAAACAATGAACTCTGTTATAGTATGGAACTGTTACCTCTCAGTGATAAACAAATATCACGAGAGCTGCTAGATTTATATTGAATAATCTTCTCGAATATGATAACACTTATAGTGTAAACCCTATGTCTGTGTTTATATACTACACAGTTACAAGATAATCGCTAACTGATATGGAATATAATTCTGCTTCCTAAAATATATCAATCAGATATCTTTTCTTCCAAGCATTCTATTCTTCATAGAACTCCTTCTTCATGCATATCTCTTCTTATGCTTATCTCGATCTTCTTTCCTTTGATCGGTTGCTGTCCTCATCTGAACGTCCTTCAGTACTTAAGTTATGATATCCATCTTCTGATGATTATCTCCTGATAATATAAGTACTGATATCCTTAAGTCCTGACTTCCAGTAAGTACTGATTTATCCTGTTTAAGTAAGATCTAAAAACTAAATATAAATCATATTAGCCATGACATTATCAAATATATCTAACAATCTCCCCCAACTTGTAAATTAGCATAATATACAAGTTTAATAGATATTTGATGATGTCAGAAACATTAAGTACAAATTCATGAGAATTAGACTAGATAACTACAACTTACAGTCCTTAAAGCTTTACTAATATTTAACTTCTGATAACAACTTCAGTCTGTACAAATATCAGAATTTAATCAGTTGTAGATCTTGACTTGGCTTCATCTTCTGATCTCTCTGATGTCAGGAGTTGTTCTGAGATAGTTCTTTAACAAACATTTCTCAGCATATCTAAGTTCATCAATCATCCTCCTTTTAGCATCTTTAAGCTCTGCAGTATCTTCACCAATTTGAAAGATTGCAGCCCGGAGATCATTAATCTTAGCTTTTCTCATATCCTGATCCAGTCTGATCAAATATGCCTTATCAGACTCAAGATTGAATTCCACAGCCCTGTAACCCAGAAAGGTAGTTATAATCTTAGCAGTGTTGGGCTTCATTTCAATTATATCACCCTTGTGATCTCTGTACTTTGGAACATATGTGCTGTCAGACTTAACAGAATAAAGCCTTTTCTGTCTCTGAATCTGATCCTTCAAATATTTTGTAGCACTTCCTGTCAATCTGTCATTCACTTGAAGTAAGAATAGTACATGCTCCAATTCTTCAAAATACTTCAATGGAATGGCATTTTGCCTTATATGATAAACCCTACCATCTGTCATGAAGTACAACAAGATGTGTTCTTTCAAGTAGGTATGGTAAACCATTTGTACAGATTCCAGTTGATTCAATCTCTCAGGAGTTGCTCCAATACCTGGTTCACTCAAGGAAGTTAGATCATTGGTAGTGTTCTGTATTCTTCTTTCATCAGCACTTCCCAATCCAGTTTTATCTCTTGCTTCCTTTCCAGTAACTACTCTTGCTTCAAAACCACTTGCAGCAGTCTTCAAAGGTTGAGTCTGTTTTGCTTTAGTGAATCCTGGTAGGAGTGTCTTTGATATATCTTCTGATATCAAGTTAACTAGAGCTATGTCAGAGGTTACTTGTTTTTTCGAAATATCAGAACTTACTGTCTCTTGACTCTGAACAACTTGAGCCATGTCAGAGGTTGTCTTAAAAACTTTTCTTGAAGTCAGAGCAAGATCATCCTTTTTATCAGTGATTTCTTCATTCTCAGGAGGCACATAAACCTTGATAGGTTCATCAACCTTTTCTTTACCCTTGGATCTTGGATCTATCTGCGGTTGTGATTTAGCCAATGTTGCTTCACTATTTGTCCTTTCTTTTATCACAATGCCTTTGAGTTTTGGAAGTATCTTTTTACCAGAAGCTTCAGATTTAGATGTGACTTTCTCTGATTTAAGTCTGGCTTCTTCTTCCATTAAACTCTCCAAGTCCATTCCTGGATTTTTCTGAAGAAATAACTGTCTTGACATTTCTTCATCAAGATCTAAAAGTTCATCAGAACTTTTCCTCTTACCAGTAGCAGAACTAATTCTTTTCCCAGTATCAGAACTTGTCCTATGACTTGTGATTTCAGCTTTTTCTAATGAGAAACCTCTACCTTGACTATGACCTCTACCCATTCCAGAGTTTCCTTGATCATCCTTTTCATCATCCTTCCCTTTCAGTGTCTTATCAGTTTTGCATTTGGACTTAATTACTTTCTCCCCTTTTTGGCATCAGCAGGTAATAGAAGAGAGACAAACAATTCCACTGAGGCTTAGATTTCATTAAGTTGAGATTGCTGAGAAGCTTGATTTTTCAGAATATCATCAATCTGAGCTTGTTGGGTCTCTTGAGTCTTCTCAATATAAGCAACCCTGTCAAAGGTAGGTTGGAAGAATTTTTTCTTTTCAATCTTTTGAACTTGTTCTTGCTTCATGAGTTCTTCCCTTAAGAGATGTAACTCTGCATGAGTAGTTGAATGGAGACCTTGTAAATGTTTAGTAATCAATGCAGTGACTCTAAGATGTGTTTTGAAATCATCAGTATTTAATAGTTCATCAGCTTTTGTCAAGTGCTCAGCCAGATTCTGTGCAGATGGAGCACAGGTGACTGAGTTCCATTCCTTAGTCCACTCCTGTCCTGCAGGAGTTTCACTCCAAGGCACTGGTGCTTCTCTTGTAACAAACTTTTTAACAAGTTCAGATTTAAGAACAGTTTGTTAAGGGGCATGTCCTGAAGGACCTGCTTCATCAGCATCTGCATTTGGAGCAGCATCACCAGTATCTCCAGCATTTGCAGCATCAGAACTTACAGAATCAGTATCTTCTGATAAAACAACAGTATGAGTAGCAATGGAGGCGTCAGCAACATCCTCTAATTGCTGATCTGGTTCCAAGTTTTGATCAACAGCCATATCCTGATGCTCACCTATATTCTGATCATTAGCATCTAGATACAGAGAAGGTGTAGTAGATAATTCTGGAGTTTGAGCAGCATCAATAACAGGTGTTGTTGATGGATTAGTTGTTGTTGGAGCTTCTAAGCAAATTACTTCAGGCACAACCAAGGTCTGGATATCAATATCAGCACTTGTGCCTGTATTAACAGGAGATACAGTCTTTTGAACAGGAGACACATATGGTGTGTTGGCCTTTTCAGTAACAGCTTCCTGAGTTGGAGTTGATGGAGAAGTAGTGACTGTAGCAGATTCCTTTTCTTGTGAGATCAGAGATTCCTAATCTCCTTCCTTAGCTGCTGCTTTTTCATCATCTTAAACTGGCCTTTTTGCCCTCTGTTTCTTGTATCTCTTTGAAGATATGGATTCCTTGGGAGTTGCAGCAATAGTCATTCTTCTAAGCCGTTTGAGAAGCTTAGATCCCCCAATTCCATAATCCTTCTGAGAAGAAACTTTCTCAGCTTCTTCGACAACAGGTTCTGATGTAGAAACCTGTTCCTCACTGTCTGACTCATCTCTCAAAGCAATCCTCCTTCTCTTCTGAGGTGTTTGAGGTACAGTCTTTGTCCTCTTTGGCTTGAAGGATGAGGGCTTCACAGTAGGTCCTGAGGATGAAGATTGAACTTTCTGTGAAATGTTGAGATATGATTTGAGATATTGCCTGAGGGTAGGTTGAGTAGTATGAGTGGCATGTTCTGATGGTTGTTGTGGTGTTTGAGATGTGGTGGTTGGTTGGACATTGGGATAAACAGATCTATAGGATTCAGGATCAGCATTTACCAAGATCTGTTTTATAGACTGAGGAATCTGTAAAGGTCTAACCACTTGTTTCTTAGTGTCAGCATTTACTAGGTCATTAAAGTAATGTTTTGCAACTTTGAAAGGTGGAGTTAAGGTACTGGCTAACTGAGGATTATCGGTACAAAAAGTATATATAAGCTGACAGAATCTAGCAAAGTAGACCACATTCCTATCCTCTGTCATCCTATCCCCAATAAAACCTATCACAGCAGTTGCAAAATCAAAATGAGTTTGGTTAATGATAGCATACCCGATGTGCTGACTCATTATAGGGATGGCATCAAAATTTGAACACTTGTTCCCAAAAGCTTTAGTGATGCAGTCGAAGAAGAAACTCCATTCCCTCCTGATATGAGCCCGTTTCAACTGCCCAAGCTTTGCCAAACTCTGCTCATACCCCAAACTGGCCATTAACTCTTGAAGAGCTGATTCCTCTGGAGTGGAAAAAGTACATCCTTCTGGTAGATGTAGAGCCTTGCGTATTGTACCAGGAGTGACTACATATGTAGAATCACCCACTTCGAAAACAATACTAGGAGTACCATTTTGACCACCATTATCAAAGTTTCCAGTCCTCCAAAATGTCAGAACTTGTTGGATTGAGAAGACTGAAGGTTGGGTCAATGCATACCCGATTTCACTGTGTGCAAGAAGATCTTGCATAAAATGCAACTCAGACGGAGCTTCAGCATTATCAAGAATTGCAGTATAGTTATTTGGAACAAATTTAGCTCCATCAATGATTAAATCCTTAGGTGCCATGAAAATAATCGAGATTTATAAGTGCCTGTTAGGTGTTTGATAGAATGTCTATATGAAAAACCAACGTTAGAAGAAGAAAGAGAGTAAAAGCAAATAGAGAGAAAAAATATAAAAGTGAATAAAAGATTAGAAAATCCTCTCTCTGTCTTACTTATACTTTTGAAAAAAAATGTAACCGTTGGACACCTGTCAGACATGCAGTAATAACGAATATTTAATGGGCACGGGAAAACAGTAATCATTACTTACCCACTTGCAGTTTTTCAAGGAAAAAAACCGTTCCACTTACCCAGTTATTCCATTAATCAAGGTAAATCAGTTTTAATTCAGAATTGAAACTGTTTTCACTTATTCAATTATTTTTTACTGCAACACCAATATTCTGAAAAAAAAATCGAGTGAGTATGACCAAAATAAATCAAGGGAACAAGTACTGATAATGTAAAATCAGAACTTAAGTTAAATTTAGATTATAATGGTCATCAGAATATGAATATTTATCAGGATTTATCAATATATTTCAGAACATCTCAGAGACAAGAACTTGCAAAAAAAAGAAATTTCATTAATATATTGAGAGAATACATTCATGAAATTTAAAGTACATCAGAACTTTTACAAGATTGTCCTAAGCTGCTATACCTAACATCAACAGCCTTAGTCCAAGCTCAAGAAGCAGGGCAAGGCTGACGATGAAGAAAAACAGGAAGAAGAAAATAAAACATTTCTTCTTCCTACTCTCGATAAACAGAATCGCGAGTCGAATGATTCGCTCTTGCTGGCGGAGAGCTTCCAACCTTTCCTCCTTCAATCGCTCCAGATGGCGATGGTAGTCCATGTAGAAGAACAGGAGGTGGGTGAGTACCTCCTGGGGAATTGAGTCCCATATCTCATCAGGAATGGCAGTAACGTGCCATTCCTGCTGCCAGGCTTCACAGCTTAGCTCCATGTTAAATGTTTCATAGTTCAAAAACATATTGTAATTGACCATGATGTATTTGATATAAAGATTATGAAGGTGAGTTTGTGATAAAAGATTTGATGTGAAGGCTGATGTGAAGTGGTTGTTATATAGGCAAGAGAATGCCAGGAAACGCAAAGAAATTTAATGCTGACAGGTAGAATTAATCCTACCTCGTCTCCCCAGACTTGGAAAAAGAAAAACAGTCATTGGAAAGGTAAAACATGGTTTAATGCGCACAAGTAGCAAAAAATTGACTGTGCATGTACGAGTACCACTATCCCTAAATATAGTGACTGTTAATCTTCCACTTCAACATATTCTGATTTAAACTGAGACTGTTTTTAAATTTTTATCCACAAATAAGTCAAGTAAAGAATCAGAATTTAATATCAGAACTTAGACTTATATCAGAACTTAACGGTCATCAGAACATAATTTCTTAACTCGAAAAATGAATGCCTATATTAGTAAGTCCTCACACAAATTCTGATTTAGATTCTTCAGAACTTAATCATCAGAACATGCAATCAGAACTTGTCCTCAGAATTTGTGCAATGTGACATAGAAACTGTTCATCTAAAATAACATAGATCACCACAGTTATTTTCATCATTCATATGGAGTGTTGAGTGTGTGCATTAAGCTAAATATCAGACAAAGAGTAAAGTCTGATTCACTTCAGTACATCTTAGAAATAAGGCATAACTAAAACTTTACTAAAAACCTGTCATTATTCTGAAACCTACTGTTGAATGAGTTCATGCTGGAGTCCACCTCAATTGTTTTGTGCTAATTTGTGCATCTTTTTAAATTCCATTTTACAGTGGCTTCTCAGTGTAAGTGAGTCACGACTGCTTATCAGAATTTACGCTATTATCAGAGTATTTCTCCAGTAATCATAGAGTGTGAAAAGTCACCAAGAAAATATTTTTCTTTTCTGATGCATATTTACTTAATACCAGCAATGCACTTGGGTCGTTCCTTCCACATTTGTACTCTAGATCTCAAAGGAGTACCTGAATTTTAATCCTTGATTCTTTTTCTTTTTCTTTTGATAAGTGAGGTTTATCAGCACTTAGTACATCCAAACAGATTTACTAGCATCAGAACTCAACAGTTGAGAAGCATATTCTAGTTTATGACTTAGTAATAAGATAGACAAAGTAAACTCAACTAAGCTCAATATCAGAATTTGCTTGTGTCAATGAATTTCCACAAGAATAATTACTTCTAACATGGGATCCCTTATTTATTGAAGACTACTAGGTCAGCATCTAGCACAGGTATCCTCATAGGATTGAATAGTTACCTAAACAGACATATCACTATCAGAGTTTAGAAAGTTACATCAGACAACAGTCAGTACTTAAGCAAGTTTTCAATTAAGCACAGAATACACAAAGAGAGTAATTTCTGTAAATACTGATCATAAAGTCTGATGCATCAGAACAAAACTAAGCAGATTTAGAAAAAGAACCTGAAACCATTCCAAGTTCATTTACCAATCTTGTAAAAGTAGCTTCACACAATGGTTTGGTGAAGATATCTGCTAGTTGTTGATCTGTTGGAACAAAGTGCAATTCCACTGTACCTTCATCCACATGTTCCCTGATGAAGTGGTACCTGATGCTGATGTGCTTTGTCATAGAGTGTTGAACTGGATTACCTGTCATAGCAATAGCACTTTGATTATCACAGTAAATAGGGATTTTGAAATATGTTAACCCATAATCCAGTAACTGATTCTTCATCCAAAGAATCTGTGCACAACAGCTTCCTGCAGCAATGTACTCTGCTTCTGTAGTTGATGTGGAAATTGAATTTTGTTTCTTGCTAAACCAAGAAACCAATCTGCCTCCAAGAAATTGGCAGCTTCCACTTGTGCTTTTCCTGTCAATTTTGCAACCTGCAAAATCTGCATCTGAGTAACCTATTAGTTTAAAATCTGATTCTCTGGGATACCACAATCCCAGATCAGCTGTTCCTTTAAGATACTTGAAAATTCTTTTCACAGCTGTTAGGTGAGGTTCTCTTGGATCTGCTTGAAATCTTGCACAAAGACAGGTAACATACATGATATCAGGTCTACTAGCAGTTAGATAGAATAGAGAGCCAATCATACCTCTATAATCAGTAATATCTACTGATTTACCAGTATCCTTGTCCAGTTTTGTTGCAGTGGCCATGGGAGTGGATGCACTTGAACAATCTTGCATTCCAAATTTCTTCAGCAAGTTTCTGGTGTACTTAGTTTGACAAATAAAAGTTCCTTCTTCATTCTGCTCGACTTGAAGGCCCAGAAAATAGCTAAGTTCCCCCATCATAGTCATCTGATACCTTGACTGCATCAGTTTGGCAAACTTTTTGCAAAGTCTGTCATTTGTAGATCCAAAAATGATATCATCAACATAAATCTGGACCAGAAGTAAGTCCTTTCCATGGTTGAGGTAGAACAGTGTTTTGTCTATTATTCCTCTGTTAAATCCACTTTCCAGAAGAAACTGAGCTAAAGTCTCATACCATGCTCTAGGAGCTTGCTTAAGTGCATAAAGTGCTTTATCTAGCCTGTAGACATAATCTGGAAATTTGGAATCTACAAAGCCTGGAGGTTGTTCAACATATACTTCTTCCTCCAATTCTCCATTGAGAAAAGCACTTTTTACATCCATTTGAAAGACAATAAACTTTTTGTGAGCAGCATAAGCCAAAAATATCCTTATGGCTTCTAACCTAGCAACTGGTGCTAATGTTTCATCATAATCAATTCCCTCATGTTGAGAACATCCTTTTGCAACCAACCTTGCCTTATTCCTTGTAATTATGCCATCACTGTCAGTTTTGTTTCTGAATACCCACTTTGTACCAACAACAGATCTATTCTTTGGTCTTGGCACTAGGGTCCAGACTTTATTTCTTTCAAATTCATTTAAATCTTCCTGCATTGCTTGCACCCAATCAGCATCTTGAAGAGCTTCTTCCACTTTCTTTGGCTCAGTCTGAGAGAGAAAAGAATTGTAAAGATATTCGTTTGAAGTACCTGTTCTAGTTCTGACACCTGCATCAGGATTTCCAATTATCAAATCAGGTGTATGTGATTTAGTCCACTTCCTTGCAGATGGAAGGTTTTCTCTAGAACTGGATGCTCCCCCATGATCCATGCTGTCTTCATATTCATTTTCTGATACTCCCCCCGAAACTATGCTCTCTGAGTTGGATTCTTCAGAATTTAGATTTTCAGAACTATCAGAACTTGGCTTATCAGAACTTGAAGAGCCAGATGTATGTTCTGATGCTTCTTAAAATGTGGTAAGATCTTGAGTATGCTCCCCCTGCATAGATGCATCTTCCTTTGGCGTAGTCACCACAATTTCAATAACATCAGAGTTTAATCCATCAGAGTTTACAGTATCAGGACTTAGACTGTCAGGATTTTCAGTATCAGAATTTGAGTCTTCATTTTCAAATCTCAGCTGATCATGATCAATAAAATTTTCAAGTCCAGTAATCTTCTTGTCATCAAAAGAGACATTGATAGATTCCATGACCACTCTTGTTCTCAGATTATAGACTCTGAAGGCTTTTGTGGAAAGTGGATATCCAACAAAGATTCCTTCATCAACTTTTAGATCAAATTTGGATAGCTGTTCAGGATGAGTCTTGAGAAAAAAACACTTGCATCCAAATACATGAAAATACTTCAGATTTGGCTTCTTTTTCTTCACCATCTCAAATGGTGTCTTTCCTTGCTTGTTAATGAGTGTTGCATTTTGAGTAAAACAAGCAGTCTGCACAGCTTCAGCCCAGAAATAGATTGGAAGCTTTGCTTCGTCAAGCATTATACGTGCAACTTCATTGAGAGTTCTATTCTTCCTTTCAACAACTCCATTTTGCTGTGGAGTTCCAGGAGCAGAGAATTCCTGCTTAATTCCATGGTTTTTTCAGAACTCTTCCATTATCAAATTCTTGAACTCAGTGCCATTATCACTCCTTATTGTCTTCACAGAATCTTTGACCAATTTATCCAGTTGTTTGACATGATCAATCAAGATAGATGTAGTTTCACTTTTTGTGTGCAAGAAATACACCCATGTGTATCTGGTGAACTCATCCACTATGACCATAACATATTTCTTCTTTGCAATAGACATGACATTTACTGGACCAAATAGATCAACATGTAGTAGGTGATAAGGCTCAAGAATTGATGATTCAGTCTTGCTCTTGAATGAGGATTTTCTTTGTTTAGCCTTCTGACAAGAATCACAAAGGCCATCAGGAGCAAATACTGACTTTGGTAGTCCTCTCACAAGATCTTTCTTGACCAACTCATTTATATTGTTGAAATTTAAATGAGAGAGTTTCTTGTGCCAATTCCAGCTTTCTTCAATTGATGCTCTACTCATCAGACAGATTGTAGAACCATTAGTACTTGTTGAAAGCTTAGCTTCATAAATGTTACCACGCCTGTATCCTTTCAGAACAACTTTGCCTTTAGATTTACTCACAACTTCACAGTGTTCTTCAAAGAAATCAACATGATAACCTCTGTCACAGATTTGACTTATAACTCAGCAAATTGTGTTTAAGTCCTGAGACCAGAGCTACTTGTTTAATGATGACATTCCCAAGATTGATATTGCCATATCCCAATGTTTTTCCAATGTTGCCATCTCCATAAGAAACACTTGGGCCAGCTTTCTCCACAAAGTCGGATAGCAGGACTTAATTTCTAGTCATATGTCCTGAACATCCACTGTCCAGAACTAGGATATTTTTCATGTTGCCCTGCAATCACAAAGACCACTAATGATTAGTTTTAAGGACCCAGACTTGCTTGGATCCTTTGGCCTTATCAAGTTTGTTAACATTTGCAGCGGATTTAGCATCAGAGTTTATGTTAACATTTTTCTTATCAGAATTTACACTATCAGACTTTGAATCAGAATTTACACTAGAAGGAACAATGGAAACTTTCTTTAAAGAAGGTTTTATTTGATAATAATCATAGTACAAACTATGATATCCCTTACAAGTATAAATGGAATGCCATAAACTACCACAATGAAAATAAGGATTTTGTGGCTTATATCTAACAGACTGACTCTTAACTCCTGACTTTGAAGGTAAGGAGTTTATGTTCTTATTCTTCCTGCAAAAAGAAGCCAGATGGTTAGAACTTCCACAGTTATGACACGTTTTCCTAGGAGCTTCAGGAACAGGCTTATAATCATTGCTTTTATTCACACCTTCCTTTCCATTCCTATTTTTCCTAGGTGATTTTACCTTGTTTGCATTCTTAACATCTTTTAGCTTATGCTTAAGCTGCTTCTTAGTCATTAATCATATGTTTACTTCAGCTGTCTTTGCCTGTTTTAGTTTGTCAGAAGTTAATCCCTCTTTAACTTCTAATTTCTCATTATCAGACTTTATAGTTACAAACTTAACAGGTTTTAACTTTGGCTTTTGCTTAACAACAACATGCTTAATTTCTACAGTTCCTTTATCATTCTTGTCCTCTCCATAACCTAAGCCCTCTTTCCAGTTTTCACTACTTAGCAAATTTTGAGTTGTTTTGCCAGAGTTAATCCAAGTCCTTATAATCTCTCTTTCCTTTTCTAACTCAGTTTTTAGAGATTCATTCTTTTTTAGCACTTCATCCCTAACATAAAAAGCATCATCTCTATCCTTCTGAGTTTGATGGAACATAACTAACTCTTTTTCTAAGAAATCATTTCTTTTCTTAAAAGCAAGATTTGTAGAAGTTAATCTATCACATGTTAAAGTTTGATCTCTATAACTAACAAACATGGTTTTAAGATATCTTCTCAACTCATTAATATCATCAGTATGAACAGCATAAGTAGTCTGAGGTGCCTTTGATTCAGCAGCTTCAGAACTGCTTTCAGCACTTGCTTTATCAGCATTTGCCATCAAAGCATAATTCTCCTCACTTTCAGAGTCCGAGGTATCTGTCCAGCTTTTCTTCTTTGTGACAAGAGCCTTGCCTTTGTCACCCTTCACTTTCTTGCAATCAGGACATATGTGGCCTTTCTCACCACAGTTATAGCATTTGACATTGGTATAATCTCCTCTATCAGACTTTCCTCCTCTGCCCTCAGATCTTCTAAAATTCTTCTTATCAGAACTTGTGCCTTTCCTGGAAAACTTCTTTCCCTTCCTGAACTTCCTGTATGCAACCTTTGTGATCCCTTTCACCATAAGAGCACACAGCTTCATCATCTCCTCATCAGCATCAGTCTCAGGCAAGCTTTCAGAATCTGAGTCATCATCACTTTCAGAACTTGATGACTCAGTATCAGACTTTGTGAAAAGAGCTTTACCCTTGTCTTTCCTTGAGGTAGCTGCCTTGGGGGAGTCTTCTTCAGCCTTAAGAGCAACTGTCCTTGACTTTCCTCCTTTCCTCTTGCTTCTTTGTTCCATCTCAAGTTTATGAGTCTTGAGCATTCCATAAATTTCATCAAGAGTTGTTTCATCAAGATTGTAGTTGTCTCTTATTGTTGTTGCCTTCAAATCCCAGCATTCAGGAAGAGCTAACAGGAATTTAAGGTTTGAATCTTCAAGATCATACTCCTTATTAACCAATGACAAATCATTCAAGAGTTTGACAAATCTATCATATAAATCAGTCAATGACTCATTAGCCTTTGAGTCAAAGTGTTCATACTCTTGAGTAAGTATTGTCTTCCTGTTCTTCTTAATTGTATCAGTTCCCTGACACCTTGTTTCCAGAGCATTCCATATCTCCTTTGCATTCTTACAGTTAATTACCCTGTTTGACATTACATTATTAATGACACTATGCAGTAAGTGTCGTACCTTAGTATCCTTAGCAATTGATGCGATATCTTCAGCAGTATAATCACTCTTCTCCTTTGGTACAGTCTTTGCTGCTTCACCTGCAACTGCAACAGCGAGCTTGGTTGGTTTGTGAGGTCCTTCCTTGATTCTATCAAGATATTCTGGATCTGTAGCTTCCAGAAACATGGTCATCCTCACCTTCCATATGGCATATTCAGATGGTCTTAGTATGGGAACTCTGATGGTCTCATACCGACTTTGAATTTGTGTCTTTGGAGGTTCTTCAGTTTTGGTAGGCTTAGTTGGAGTTTCTGTGTCAGACATGATTGTGTTTGGATCTTAAACTGTATGTGCGTTAACAGATAGGCTCTGATACCACTTGTTAGGTCACACACACTGTAGAGGGGGTGAATACAGTGTAAAGTACAATCAAATCGAACTCTAATAACTCAAGTAACAGAAAACAAACTTTATTGAAACAATGAACTCTATTACAGTATGGAATTGTTACCTCTCAGTGATGAACAAATATGACGAGAGCTGCTAGAGTTATATTGAATAATCTTCTCGAATATGATAACACTTATAGTGTAAACCCTATGTCTGTGTTTATATACTACACAGTTACAAGATAATCGCTAACTGATATGGAATATAATTCTGCTTCCTAAAATATATCAATCAGATATCTTTTCTTCCAAACATTCTATTCTTCATAGAACTCCTTCTTCATGCATATCTCTTCTTATGCTTATCTCGATCTTCTTTCCTTTAATCAGCTGATGTCCTTATCTGAACGTCCTTCAGTACTTAAGTTCTGATATCCATCTTCTGATGATTATCTCCTGATAATATAAGTACTGATATCCTTAAGTCCTGACTTCCAGTAAGTACTGATTTATCCTGTTTAAGTAAGATCTGAAAACTAAACATAAATCATATTAGCCATGACATTATCAAATATATCTAACAAAGACTTACCTGTATCTTATTCTTTGTAAATAGTAATCCAAATAGAATTTTGGACACTTGCTTATAATTGCCTATTAATGATCTATCTACACCATCTATCAAATGTATGTCATTAACTTTATTGTTTAAAGTAGACATTATGAATCTAGGAAGAAAAATTTCCGTACCTCTTGATGGTAATGGCATTGTTAGCTTGGTGCTCAATTTCTCCAGAATGTAGTGTCCTACATTGATCTGTTTGTTGTGAGACATTAAGTATACCAGCTTCTGGACAACACTACAGATGTTGTCAAACCCAGACTTTCTGCAAGTGAAAGCCCTTATCACTAAATCAAAAAAAAAGGACCACTCTCTCCTCAGGCTCTTTTTGTTCATGCTTGACAGATTGATCTTCTCAGAATAATTGATGAAGTCCATGAATTCATAAAACTCATCCTGAGTTGGAGCCTCCACTAGCTTGTCAGTAAGAATGCCTAATGCCATGTTGACATCATTTTCAAAGATCTCCACTTGTTACCCCTTGATTGTACAGTTTATCAATTGATGCAACATGGTTCTCATGCACAACTGTTCTTGTTACCGCTGTGTTCCAGAAATCCCCTAAAACATCCAAGTAAAGCACATGATTAGCAGTAAGAGCTCCCATAAAGTATGTTTTAGATAGAAATTTTACAAAGCTTTTGAAAGCTTCAGGAGCTTGATTTACATCTAGAAATGCAAGAAAGTTGGTTTATTTTGGGATAAAGGGTACAATATTGTTTGCTGCCATTAAGAAGAGTATGAAGTTTAGTGTCTAAGAAAACTTAAAGAGAAAGAGCTCGAAACAAGAGAAATCGATTTGGAATTGAAAAATCTAGGCCACTTAGAGTTCTCGAAGGTGTAAGTATGTGTATGTCGAGATGTCTGAGTATTTATAGTAAATGCAAATGACTTGTCGAGAACTCAGAAATAGACGTTTGGAGTTTGCTTATCGAGAAGTCAATTTGAAAAGTGAATTACATATCGAAAAGTCATTTTAGTTTACTCTTTTAGAGAATTAAAACTGACTTGTCGAGATGTCAAACAAATACTCAGTTTGTCCAAGATGGACTGAATTATTTCTAATTTTTATTTGAATAAATCCAAATAAATTTAGAATAAATTTGTCACGAGTAATTTACCAAAATAATTTATTGAATTTAAATTATTTTAGTTCTGAGTTATTTATAAATCTAAAATATACTTGTAGAGAACTCTATGAATTAACACTTATAGAGAACTCTATAATGACTTACTCGAGAGCTCTTCATCAGGAAATTGACTTGTCGAGACTTACTCGAGAGGTCTTAAAATGACTTGTCGATAAGTCAGTTAAACTTATCGAGAACTCAGTTCTCTATATACTCTTGATTCCTTTGATTTTGCCTTGTGCTAATTTTACATATTGAAAATGTAAATCAATATTTTGACATTTTTCTTAGAATTGAAAAATTCCAAGCTTAATTTTAAATTTTGAAAAAGTAGAAATATGCAGAGATTTTTGAAATATTCATAATTCATATTCCAGTTAATTTCCAATTAAATCAAATTAATTTTGATTTACTAGAAGTTAATCTGCTGTAGCACATTAGCTGAGTTCTTGCCTTATGATGAAGAACTTAACATTCCAATTTCACCTAAAAGTCTAGTGAAAGTCGCTTCATCCAAAGGTTTAGTAAAAATTTCAGCTAATTGTTTTTCTGTTGGAACAAAAATGAGCTTAATGATACCATTTGTAGCATATTCTCTAATAAAATGGTACCTTACATCAATATGCTTTGTTCTAGAGTGATTAACTGGATTAGCCACAATAGATATAACACTAGTATTGTCACACATAATTGGAATTTTGTGTAACACTAGGCCATAGTCCATTAGCTGATTTCTAATTCAAAGCACATGAGCATAACAACTTCCAGCAGCTATGTATTCAGCCTCGACTGTGGAAGTTGACACAAATTATTGTTTCTTGCTATACTAGGATACAAGTCTTTGTCCAAAAAACTGACAGCTTCCACTAGTACTCTTCCTGTCAACCCTGAATCCATCAAAATCTGTATCTGTATAACCAACAACTTCAAAACCTATTCCCTTAGTATACTAGAATCCCAAGTTTGGAGTACCCTTCAAATATCTAAAAATTCTCTTCACAGTCATCAAATGTGATTCTTTTGGATTGGCTTGAAATCTTGCACACAGACATGTTACAAACATGATGTCTGGTCTAATTGTAGTTAAGTACAGCAAAGATCCAATCATTCCTCTATAGCTTGAGATATCTACACTCTTGCCCTTTTTGTCTTCATTCAACATTTTTAGCTGTAGACATAGGTGTAGATGCAGGTGAACAATCAATCATACCAAACTTTTTCAATAAATCCTTGACATACTTAGTTTGGCTGATGAAAATTCCATCACTTTTTTGACTGACTTGAAGTCCAAGAAAGTAATATAATTCCCTCATCATGCTCATTTCATATTCACTTTGCATAAGCTTAGAGAATCTTTGACAAAGTTTTGTAGAACCAAAAATGATATCATCCACATAAATCTGAACTAGGATCATATCACCACCATCCAGCTTGTAGAAGAGTGTCTTGTCTATTGTTCCTCTAGTGAATCCCTGTTTGAGTAGAAAATATGACAGTATGTCATACCAGGATCTAGGTGCTTGTTTTAGCATATAGAGAGCCTTGAACAACTTGTATACAAAGTTTGGAAATTCTGGATCTTCAAAGCCAGGTGGCTGTTGCACATAAACTTCTTCAACTCACCATTTAGCAAGGCACTTTTGACATCCATTTGATTTACTTTAAAATTTGAATGAGCAGCAAATACAAGAAAGATTATTATTGCTTCAAGTCTTGCAACTGGAGCAAAAGTTTCATCATAGTCGATTCCTTCCTCCTGTGAGTAGCCTTTTGCTACCAACCTTGCCTTGTTCCTGGTGACAATTCCATTTTCATCCATCTTGTTCCTGTACACCCACTTTGTTCCAATTATACTTCTATTCTTTGGTGCAAGGACCAACTCCCAAACTTTATTTCTTTCAAACTGATTTAGCTCCTCTTACATAACAGATATCCAATCAGGATCAAATAGAGCTTCTTCAGTTTTCTTTGGCTCAATTTGTGAAAGAAAACATGCATGTAGACATTCATTTGTAGTTGCACTCCTATTCCTTACTGCAGTATTTGGATCACCAATAATTGCTTCTCTAGTGTGACTTCTATCCCACTTTTTGGTGTGAGTTTTTTGACTTGAGTTTTCTGTGTTTTCTTCACCATTGGCATGAATTGCAGAACCTTCCTCTATTTCTCCCCCTGAGTTTGTGCTATCAAATTCAGGTTCATGAGATGAGCTTCCATTCTTATGATTCACTTGTTCGGTTGACTCTTCATTTGTTCTGTGATTTGCATCGACTTCAACTTCATCATCAAAATCACTATCAATGTTGAGGTTTTTAAATTTTAGGGCTTCAGCTTCATTTTCATCAAGGCATTCCAAGCCTGGGCACTTGTCATCATCAAAAGTAACAGTTGTGCTTTCCATAATTTTCTTTTGTTCAGTCACATAGACTTTGTATGCAGTTCTCTCCGATGAATATCCCAGAAAAATTGCCTCAAAAACTTTAGAGTCAAATTTTCCCACATATTCAGAGTTGTCCTTCAACATATTGCACTTGCTTCCAAATACATGAAGATGCTTCACAATAGGCTTTCTCTTAGACAAGATTGAGTAGGGTGATTTTCCAAGATTTTTGTTAATGAGATATCTGTTTTGAGTATAGTATGCAGTGTTCACAGCTTCTTCCCAAAAACTAGTTGGCAACTTTACATCTTGCAGCATTGTTCTTGCAGCTTCCACTAATGTTCTATTCTTTCTCTCAACTTCACCATTTTGTTGAGGTGTCCAAGCTGCTGAGAATTCTTGAACAATGCCTTTGTCTTTGCAGAATTCAGTTAAGGTTGCATTCCTAAATTCTGTTCCATTGTCACTCCTCATTCTTTTCACACACTTTTGATCTTCAGCCTGTTACTCAATCTTCTTGATGTGTTCAATTATGATGTGTGGAGTTTCATCTTTATAGTTCATAAATTCTACCCATGTATATCTTCAGTAGTCATCCACCATCACTAGTGCATATCTTTTTCTTGAAATTGACGGGACATTGACTGGTCCAAATAAGTCCATGTGAATAAGTTACAAAGGTGCACTTAGATAATTCACAGTTTTACTTTTGTGACTTGATCTTTTCATTTTTCTTTTTTGACAAGCATCACAGACTTCTTCTTGAGCAAATTTTAGATTAAGCATGTCTCTCACCAACTCCTTTTTGACTAGAGTATTGATTGCCTTTAAATTCAAGTGAGACAATTTCTTATGTCATAGCTTGCTTTTCTCTACAGATGCCTTGGTGTAGAAGCAATAAATTCCATCCTCATTTGTTGAGTCGAAGTCTGCAACAAATAAGCTTCCTTTCCTTGCTCCTTTTAGAGCAACTTCACCAGTCTTTTTGCTGATAAAAATGCATTCTCCTTTGTCAAATGAGACTTTGAATCCTTTGTCTGCAAATTAACATACACTAAGGAGATTCACTTTAAGACCAGCTACTAGTGTTTTTTTAATGACAATATTTCCATAAATCAATTTGCCATATCCCATTGTGAAACTTTTGTTGTTGTCTCCAAAAGTCACTAATGGGCCAGCCTTCTTCTCAACTTGTGATGGCAGGGCCATATCACATGTCATATGTCTTGAGCGTCCCGTGTCTATGATCCATATGACTTTCTTATCTTTCCCCTGCACACAATGAGTTTTAGGTGTATTTAGCAACCCAAGCAGTGTTGGGTATTATTCTCTTGTTAACATATTTGATAGAGGTAGAGTTTGATGATTCAGAAAGAATAGAATTCATTGAGTGATGTGCATTTTCCTTTCTAACTGAGGACTCAATATTGATTTCCTTAAGATCAACTCTCAGTTTGTGGCAACTTGTCATTAGTTTCATGTTACAAGGTATGCAGTCAAACTTGTCACAGAATGAGTAGGGATCTTCAGTTTTTGCCTCATTGTACTTGCATGCTCCCACTCCTGGCTTATTGACAACCTTTTTACAAAGGTGAGTTAGATGATTCACAGAGCCACACTTTTGACATTGTTTTCTAGGAGCATCTGTAACATAGGTAAAATTTTTGCTCTTGTTTATCCCAATCTTCCCATTTCTATTATTCTTTTTCTTTCTTGCATCTTCAATTTTTACTTCCTTGACAGGTGTCTTAGAATCTTGGTTGACCATAAGCTTCTTTTTAGTTTTAGAAATTGGAGCTGTTTCAACATTTTTCTTCTCACTATCCTCATCAGCAATTTCTTACTTTATGATCAACTCTTCTTCACTGAAATCTATTTCACATGCTTTGAACATAGGTTTACCAACCTTTCTCAGCATAGCTGGGACATTTTCATTTTATGTTGCTTTTCCTTTACCACCAACAATTTTCTTTTTGTTGTTCAAATCATCATAATCAAGACCAATTTCTATGTTAGCACATGGTTTGTTCTTTTCATGATACTAACCAACCAACTCCGATGCATTTCTAAATGATTTTAGTTTCACCTCATTCTTTTCAATATTTTCTCTTAACACAGCTTCAATCTCATTGGCACACTTCAGTTTTTTTTTCAAATATTCATTCTCTTGCTTGTCTGACTCAAGCTCCCCAAGCAATAGATCCATCTTTTGCTTCTCACTCTCAAGCTTCTTATTAGCATTTGTTAACCTGCTAACTTCCTCAGTAGCTGCAACTAAGCTTGTGTATATATGAAACATCTCCACACTCATCTTTTCCACAGTCTTCTTATATTGACTAGCATTTAAATCAATGGTGGTTAGAGTTGGTACCTTTGCTTTTGAAGTGGATGTTTCTCAATGCTCAAAAGCCATTAGTGCATAGTTCCCAACTTCTTCATCCTCATCATCAACATCAGTGTCATCCCAACTTTTTCCTGCTACAATATAAGCTTTTCCAGGCTACTTCTTCGAGAGAGCTTCATACTTTGCTTCCAGTTCAAAATATGCTTTGTCTTTCTTCACCTTTTTAGGAAATCTGCATTCAGTATCAAAGTGACCCAACTCATCACAGTTGAAGCACCTTATCTTTGATATGTCCACAGATCCTGTTTTGTAGGCACCTTTGCTAACTGAATTGTACTGAGTTTTTGGATTCCAATTATTACTGTTGGAAGATTGTCCCTTGCTTTTTAAGAACCTTGGCTTCTTGACTCTTATGTTGGAGAATTTCCTAGCCAAGTAAGCCATGGATTGGTCCATTTCATCATGCTCATCCAAGGTATTATTTTCATCTTTCTCTAGCTCCAATATAACTTGCTTCTAAGGTCCTTTGTTCTTTTGTTCCATAGCTTGAACAACTGGAACTTGATCATCTTGCTCATCTTCACTTTCTTCTCTGTCATTCACAATCAAAGCACTTGTGTAATACCCGGGATATATCGTGTAATTATTTTGCTATTATATAATTATTATGTGTGTTCAGTATCTATTTTGTGAGCTAATTGTTAAGTGTTATCTGTACTTGAATATTCAAAAATAATATTAATTGAGTATTTTAATTTTTATATGTCCAAAATAAAATATAGATAATTGTCATATCTTCCTAATTATTTTTATGTTGGTTTATGGATTTATAAGAATCATATGAAATTTCTAAAATCTTTTTCCGGGTAATTAAAATCTATTTTATAAAAACGGGAACCAACCGACGTCAACCGTTGTTACGTTTTTGGAACCCGAAACTCTTTCGAGAACTCCTTCCTAACCTAATTGTAATATTCCGAGCATATTCCATGTTTCGACTTTTTCGATCCGGCATACGGTTTGTCCTGCGCGGGTCCCGGCGCAACATTTTCGATACAATATTCGTTTCGGTAAATCAATAAAACCCGTATTTTCGATAAACGGGAGCTTTTTATTAAACTATCACAATTATCACTTCGTAATACGTGTAACCAGCCGCTGAGACCAAAACCGCAGTACAAATTGTACTGATTTGGATAATTATCCCGAAAACTGATACTGTTCGGATCAGTTTTTACAAATAAACGTACCGTTTTATATCCGGAATGATCCAACGGGATACTAATTTTCCGTAATTATAAATAGCCTTTTACCGTATTTTATTTCGTATCAAAATCATTTGCAGACAGATAATTATATAATTTTCAGAGAAAAACCCTAATTTCCTAAAACTGTTCTAAGAATCAAACAAACATTTGGAGGTGTTATTGAATTCGGTTTGGAAAGCTCGAGTAACCAATCTGAAGGTCTTGAAGAGCTCTACCAGATTCTGTAATCCATACACCTGCAGAAATCAAGGTTATTTTTCTAAAAATTTGTTTATTTTCGAATTTATTTTATTAAAAATACGAATTTATGTTCGGATGATTGATTGTATGATTTGATGATTGCATGTTGTAGAGCTTGTTTTCCTGATGATTTTCATATGTCATACGTCTGATTTGGAGTTCAATAACATGTTCAAATTTGAGTTTGATTTTCGAATTTTAAAATTAGGGTTTATAACCCGTATGAATGTTCTTAATTGAAATTTGGGGGTTTCTTATTCTGTGATAGATTGATGTTGTGTAGTGGGTTGTGTTCTCTGTAAAATTTGCAATCTAGTCATATAAGTTTCATGAACCAACGAGGTCTGTAGAGAAGGGAGTTGTGTTTTGAAGTTTTCCGATTTCGCCGGAAACTGGAAAATTTCACGGCCAAATTCCGGCCAACTCAGGGATTGTTAGGTTGTTTTGATTGCATGGTTGTGTTCCTGGTAACCTGTAGATGTGATCTGGAGGTGTTGGTGGGGTGAGTCCGCCGGGAACGTGTTCTCCGGCCATCCCCGACTGTTTTCCGGCGATCCCCTGGAAAATTACAGTTTAGTACCTATAGTTTTAAAAACGATGCAGTTTGGTCCCTGTAGTTTCCAGACTTTGCAAAAATTGGATTTCTGTTTTAAAAATGTTTAAAAATCATATTTCCTATTTATTTTTATTATAAAAATTCATTTTTAATTTCTGAAAATTCTAAAAATTATTATTTTAATTCTGAAAATTATTTTTAATTCACAAATAAATCTAAATTAATTAGTTAATTAATTTCAGTTAATTTCTAATTGATTAATTGGTCAATTAATTCGAAAATTAATTGATTAATTGATTTAATTAATTATTAATTGATTTTAATTAATTATTTAATTAGATTTAATTATTTAAAAATGATTTAAAAATTCTGAAAAATAGTTTCGAGCTTTAAAATATTATTCTAAATTATTTCCAAGGCTCGATAATTATTCTAAAATTATTTCGGAGCCAGAATTGGCTAACCGAACCCTGTTTATTAACCCAAAATTGATCCAACGACCCGTTTTAATTTCGAAAAATGTTTTAAAAATTATTTTAAATACCAGAAAGCCTATTTATGACCCGAGACTTCTTTATAAATAATATATCATTGATTACGTGATGTATTATGTGCTATATGTGACTTGTTAATTGACTATCGGTCTATATATTATGTGTTTACTTGATTATTACATAACTTTCAATCCGTTAATCGGATTTGGGTAAAACGAAGGGTAGATAGAAGTATGTGTTGAATAGAATTCCATGAGTAAATTAGTAATAGATGCTTATGATATGTGAGCAGAAGAGGCAAGACGTAGGAAAGGGAAACAGATAGTTAAGGAGTAAGACGCTTGTGATTGGAAGCGAGTGTAGTGTAGTAAGCTAATATCAGGCAAGTATTTCGAACTTTCTCGAAGTATTGTAATACGTGATAGTCTTGTTGATATTGCAAGTGCTTTGAAGCACTGAAACCTAAACCCTGATTCCAGTTATTGTTCTTGAGCCATGAACCTTATTCTTTCTAAACCATTGATTGTTGTATACCCAAACACGAACCTCAAGTATACGATACTACTCCACAAATACATGCAAACAAAATCCCAAACACTGAACTGAATTAATTGTACATTCAATCATTGTATCCTATGCATTGAAAGCCCAAATCTTTGAAACCCTGAAATGTTGATTCCTTTGTTATCCAATTCTTTCATTACCCAGCATCCAAGCTTTTAAATTGCCTTATTGATCCTTACAAGGATTGAAACCCTTTCATTGTTAAACATTTATTGTTGTTAATGATTTCAGTTATTGTTTATTATTGCATATTCTGTTATTATGTTAGAATTGGATTGTTTTTATAAAATTGTGGACCAGATTCGTGGTCAGACCATATAATGGTCAAGTTAGGCCAATGTGTGCCTTGGATCCAGTAGTTAGAGCAATGCTGTGTACCTTGCTCGGGGTTAGTGCGTGACTGATCAGCAGCCTAACCTTGGTTTTTAAATTAAAAGTATAATATCCAATTCTAAATCATAATCCATTGTTCACTTGATATCATAATCATATTCACCTGATGATCATTATTCTCAGTTTTGTCATTGTGACTTGCTGAGCTATTTAGCTCATTTGTGCGATGTTGTTTATATTCTTTCCAGTTAAAAAGGAACCAGTTGGTAGCAAGGATCCCCAGTCCAGCGCGAGAGCTAGGGGTTCAGGTTGAGAAAGCTGAGCTAGTAGGCTTCTTTTGGGATAATTTAAGTTTGTAAAAGTTTGTAATAATGTTTAATATTCAGTTTGAGTTTGAAATAGTTGGGATTTGAACGGTTTGTAATATATTAGTGTGTGTGGCTTGTGTGCATACTTTAACCTGTTGCGGTTCATGGTGGTTGGTAAGTAGGGTCACTGCATATATTATTATTATCTTTATTATTGTTATAAGAAGGTTATAATTAAGGTGTGTGTGTGGACCCCAAACTTCTGACCCGGGTTTGGAGGGCGCCACAGGTTTGGTATCAGAGCTACAGGTTATAAGTCACTGACACAAGCCTAGGTTGACGGGAATGGGTAGAAGGATAGGATTAGAAGTAAGGTATAGGATGATAGAACGTCGAGAGGTTCAGTGTTATGGTATAACCGGAATTAGTATAGGTTGCGTCGTGGTACGAGATTCTTATATTACGATATGATTTCAGATAGCAGAGATGGCCGACTCTTTTATTCCTGTATCAGCTGATCACTCAGAGCCTTCAGTTCGAGCACCAGCATCGGATCCACGTCCTGTTATTCCACCAGCATTGGCTATTCTACCTCCACCGGTGTTGCAGCCCGTACCATTGCAGGCTATTCCACCTCCAGGCATGAGGCCACCTGTTAGAGGACCCTCACCTGCTGATTCAGGCTTTACTAGTCATTCAGTCACAGGAGTACCTTTCCAGTTCTCTTCATATCCTGTCCCATATCATCAGTTTGAGGCTTGCCTTATGGAGCAGCGATTCCTACAGGGTCAGATCCAGGAGTTATTGCATATCATGCGTAACAGAGAGATGGGGAGTGGTGAGAGGCGACTTAGGGAGAGGCTCCAGGCATTTCGTAGAGCAGCTGCTGTGAGGATTGCTGAGGCTACACATGAGGACATCACCCCTAATTTCCTAGTGGAGTGGGCTAAGTGGGTTCTAGAGGAGCTTGAGGAGATAGGAGGTCCAGATTTGCCATGAGTTAGAGATTCTGAGATGGAGATGCTGAGCAGTGTTGTTATGATTATGTAGTATGTACAGTAGTGTGTAGTGTGTATCAGTAGACTTTTGAGTTGTATTTATAGACTAGCGATGTTGACTAGTGAGTAGGTTATTGTACCCTTTTTGCTTTTACTTTCGAAGCGTCTTTACGCTTGTACTACCTAAAACTTTTGATCTATATATATCAGTACCTTTTTCCTTTCCAACACTGTCATTTACTTTATTGCACCTGTTTTACTTTACCTTATTTATTGCACCAGTATACCCTGTGATACCATGTACCCTGTTTTCCATAACTGTTTATATTCTGTAAAGAAGCATGCAATTTACTTAGTTACAACTGTTTTCAAAAAGAGATATTCATGTTTTACAAAACCTTTCTTTTATACAAAGATTTGATTCAAAAGCTAAATAAATTGATTGATTCTTTACAGAAAATGCCTCCCAGAAGAAATACCCGCACCAACACCCAGAATGAAGAAACCAACAACAACAACAATAACAACCAAGATGATACAAACCAGAATGTGAACCTAGGACCCATGGACCCAGCAATAGCCCAGATTCTTCAAATCTTGGCCCAACAAACAGTTCACCTGGCACAACAACAGTAGAGACAGACCAATCCCCAGGTAACTTTCAAAACTTTTCAGGCAGTAAACCCACCAGAATTCAAAGGTTCCTTAGAGCCAATTGAAGCAAATGTGTGGTTAAAGGAAATAGAGAAAGCAATTGCCTTGGTAAAAGTGAAAGAGGAGCAGAAGGTTGAATTTACAAGTTACTATCTGAAGAATGAGGCCACCTATTGGTGGGAGATGGTGAAGACATTGGAAAGCACAGATGTTATTACTTGGGAAAGGTTTAAGGAATTGTTTTTAGAAAAGTATTTTCCTCAGTTTGTTCAGGATCAAATGGAGCTGAAGTTTTTAGAATTAAAGCAAGGGAACATGTCGGTAACAGATTATGAGGGGAAGTTTGAGGAATTGTCAAGTTATGTGCCATCGTATGTTGATACTGATAGAAAGAAAGCTAAGAGATTCCAGCAAGGCTTGAAGTCATGGATCAGAGGGAAGGTAGCTATTTTTGAATTGGATACCTATGACGGGGTTGTACAGAAAGCTATGATCGCAGAAACAGAGAGTGAGATGTTCCAGAAAGAAAAGGAAAGCAAAAAAAGGAAAGTTGAGGGAAGTGAGGATCAGTCACAAACAGGGAAGTTTCTAAATTTTAAGAAGGGCAAGTTTCAGCCAGGGAGAAATTTTAATTTCAGGAGACAAAATGCAGGAGACGGAGGCCAGGGAAATCGTCCAGCTAATGTGAATCAGCCGAATCAGTTGAGATTAACTTTTCCAGATTGTCAAGTATGTGGAAAGAAGCATGGAGGAGTTTGTAACAAGTTGAATGTGGTATGTTTTAAATGCAACCAGAAAGGGCACTACTCGAGGGAGTGCCGAAATTAGCCAGCAAGAGAGCCAGCAAATAAGGATCAGCCTATCCGGAATCCAGTAGTGAAGGTTCTAGTCATTGGATTTACATGCTTTAAATATGGGAAGCCAGGACATATGGCCAGGGATTGCAAGACACCAGCCCCAGTCAGTAATGCATTGAGGATTATGGGATCTACCCCAACAGTGAATGAGACTCCGAGGGCTAGAGTTTTTGACATGTCGGTGAATGATGCGATCCAGGATATCGATGTCGTGGCAGGTACGCTTAATGTGAATTCTTTATATGCCAAAGTGTTAATAGATTCGGGAGCAACTCGATCGTTTGTTTCACAAGATTTTGTTAGTAAGTTAAATTGTCCAGTTGGGTATTTAAATGAAATAATGACTGCGGAATTAGCAAATCAAGAACGTGTAACTGTTAACCAAGTTTGTGGGAATTGTGAGATTGAGATTTCTGGTAGTAAGTTTTGTGTAGATTTGATACCGTTTAAGTTAGGAGAATTTGACGTTATATTAGGGATGGATTGGTTATCTAAGCATGATGCTCAGATAGATTGTCGAAATAAGAAAGTAATGGTGAAAACGCCAGACGAAAGAATAGTAACATTCAAGGGACAGAAGCAGGTAAAGAAGTTCTTAACGATGATTCAAGCCAAGAAGTTACTATGGCAAGGATGTGAGCATTTCGTAGCATATGTGATCGACAGAAGTCAGGAGCCAGCAAAACTTGAAGATATTCCAGTTGTGAAGGAATTTCCAGACGTGTTTCCCGACGAGTTACCAGGACTTCCTCCAGATAGAGAAATTGAATTTGCAATCGGCTTAGCACCTGGAACCGAACCAGTATCCAAGGCCCCGTACAGAATGGCGCCTGTTGAGATGAAAGAGCTAGCAAAATAATTGCAGGAATTGTTAGAGAAAGGAGTAATCAGACCCAGCGTATCCCCGTGAGGTGCACCGGTATTATTTGTTAAGAAAAAAGATGAAAGCATGAGACTGTGCATCGACTATAGGGAGCTCAACAAGTTGACAATTAAGAATAAGTATCCGTTACCCAGAATTGATGATTTGTTTGACCAATTGAAGGGAGCCAAGTATTTCTCCAAAATCGATTTAAGATCGGGATATCATCAACTGAAGATCAAACCAGAAGATATACCAAAGACAGCTTTCAGAACAAGGTATGGGCATTATGAATTTCTAGTAATGTCTTTTGGATTGACCTACGCCCCAGCAGCGTTTATGGACCTGATGAACAGAATTTTCAAGGAATATTTGGACAAGTTCGTTATAGTATTTATAGACGATATTTTGATCTATTCAAAGACGGAGGAGGATCATGCGGAATATTTAAGGACAACTTTGGAGATTTTAAGGAAAAAGAAGTTATATGCTAAATTGTCGAAGTGTGAGTTTTGGCTACAGGAAGTTCAGTTCTTAGGACACATAGTCAGTAATGAAGGGATCAAACTGGACCCGGCAAAGATCGAGGCAATTACGAATTGGGAAAGACCGAGAACACCCACTGAGGTAAGAAGTTTCTTGGGATTGGCAGGATATTATCGATGATTCGTTCAGAATTTCTCAAGAATTGCAACACCATTGACAAAGCTTACACGAAAGAATGAAAAGTTTATATGGAATGACAAGTGCGAAGAAAGTTTTCAGGAGTTGAAGCGGAGATTAATCACAGCACCTATTTTGTCACTTCCAGATGATCAAGGGAATTTCGTAATTTATAGCGATGCTTCTTACAAAGGATTAGGATGTGTTCTTATGCAGCACAACAAGGTGATTGCGTATGCGTCAAGGCAATTGAAACCACACGAACAGAAGTACCCTACTCATGATTTGGAGTTAGCAGCTATAGTTTTTGCTTTGAAGATTTGGAGACATTATTTGTATGGAGAAAAGTGTGAGATTTTCACGGATCACAAAACTTTGAAATATATATTTACCCAGAAGGAACTTAATATGAGACAAAGGAGATGGTCAGAATTAATCAAGGATTATGATTGCTCGATTAATTATCATCCCGGTAAGGCGAACGTTGTAGCAGATGCGTTAAGTCGGAAGGAATGGTTAAATGTGTTATCCGTACCTGAAGAGATATATAAAGAATTTCAAAAATTGGAATTGGAGATTAGAATTTACAAGCCTGAGGAAGCAAAAGTGTACAGTATGATTTTCCAACCGGAGTTATTGGAGAAAATAAAGAAATGCCAGAAAGAGGTAATGGATCAAGATATAAATAGTTTGGTAGGTGAGGAATTATGCACGCAACAAGATGATCAAGGTATTCTTAGGTTTTCTTCAAGAATATGGATTCCACCAGTAACGGAGCTGAAAAATGAAATTTTACAAGAGGCACATAGTTCAAGATATTCCATCCATCCAGGGAGTACCAAAATGTACAAAGATTTAAAGAAGAATTATTGGTGGCCAGATATAAAGAGGGAAATTGCGGAATGGGTTAGTAAATGCTATACATGTCAGAGAGTTAAAGCAGAGCATCAGAGACCAAGCGGATTGCTACAGCCATTGGAGATTCCAGAGTGGAAGTGGGAACATATTACCATGGATTTCATAATTGGATTACCAAGGACAAGAGCTAATCATGATGCCATTTGGGTTATAGTAGATAGACTTACCAAGTCAGCTCATTCTCTGCCTATAAACGAACGATTTTCGCTCGACAAGTTAGTTCATATGTACTTGAAAGAGATCGTAGTTCGTCATGGAGTTCCAGTGTCTATTGTATCTGATCGGGATCCAAGATTTAATTCAAGATTTTGGAAAAGTTTTCAAGAATGTTTGGGAACAAGATTGAATATGAGTACGGCCTATCACCCCCAAACGGATGGCCAAAGTGAAAGAATGATCCAGACAATCGAGGACATGCTACATGTTTGTGCTATTGATTTCAAAGGAAGTTGGGACGAGCATTTACCCCTGGTAGAGTTTGCCTATAACAACAGTTATCACGCTAGCATTGGGATGCCACCTTATGAAGCCCTTTATGGACGCAAATGTAGATCTCCAGTATATTGGGACGAAGTAGGAGAACGCAAAATACTCGGACCCGAATTGGTGCAGCAGACAAAGGAAGTTGTTGAAATTATCCAGAAAAGATTAATAGCCGCACAAGATCGTCAAAGGAAATATGCAGACCAGTCAAGAAAAGACATGGAATTTGAAGAAGGAAGCTTGGTATTATTGAAAGTATCATCGTGGAAAGGACTAACGAGGTTTGGGAAGAAAGGGAAGCTAAACCCAAGATATGTCGGACCTTTTGAAATCCTAAAGCGTATTGGCAAAGTAGCTTACGAGTTGGCGTTACCTCCGCACATGGAGCACATTCACAATGTTTTTCACATATCAATGCTTAAGAAATATAATCCAGACTCCAGGCATGTAATAGAATATGAGCCAATAGAACTTCAAGCAGATTTATCATATGCAGAGAGTCCGATAGAGATTCTAGAGGAAAGAAAGAAAGTATTGAGAAATAAAGTGATAAAGTTAGTAAGAGTATTGTGGAGAAACCCAAAGGTTGAAGAGTCAACCTGGGAGTTAGAAGGTGATATGAGAGAAAAGTACCCTCATTTGTTTTCTTAGAGATTCTGAGGACAGAATCCTTTTAAGGGGGAAGGATGTAATACCCGGGATATATCGTGTAATTATTTTGCTATTATATAATTATTATGTGTGTTCAGTATCTATTCTGTGAGCTAATTGTTAAGTGTTATCTGTACTTGAATATTCAAAAATAATATTAATTGAGTATTTTAATTTTTATATGTCCAAAATAAAATATAGATAATTGTCATATCTTCCTAATTATTTTTATGTTGGTTTATGGATTTATAAGAATCATATGAAATTTCTAAAATCTTTTTCCGGGTAATTAAAATCTATTTTATAAAAACGGGAACCAACCGACGTCAACCGTTGTTACATTTTTGGAACCCGAAACTCT
Organism: Apium graveolens; assembly: GCF_009905375.1. Taxonomy (NCBI): domain Eukaryota; kingdom Viridiplantae; phylum Streptophyta; class Magnoliopsida; order Apiales; family Apiaceae; genus Apium; species Apium graveolens. Next base: position 129,692,940 of record NC_133649.1, on the reverse strand, counting down.
TTCGAGAACTCCTTCCTAACCTAATTGTAATATTCCGAGCATATTCCATGTTTCGACTTTTTCGATCCGGCGTACGGCTTGTCCTGCGTGGGTCCCGGCGCAACATTTTCGATACAATATTCGTTTCGGTAAATCAATAAAACCCGTATTTTCGATAAACGAGAGCTTTTTATTAAACTATCACAATTATCACTTCGTAATACGTGCAACCAGGCGCTGAGACCAAGACCGCAGTACAAATTGTACTGATTTGGATAATTATCCCGAAAACCGATACCATTTGGATCAGTTTTTACAAATAAACGTACCATTTTATATCCGGAATGATCCAACGGGATACTAATTTTTCGTAATTATAAATAGCCTTTTACCGTATTTTATTTCGTATCAAAATCATTTGCAGACAGATAATTATATAATTTTCAGAGAAAACGCTAATTTCCTAAAACTGTTCTAAGAATCAAACAAACATTTGGAGGTGTTATTGAATTCGGTTTGGAAAGCTCGAGTAACCAATCTGAAGGTCTTGAAGAGCTCTACCAGATTCTGTAATCCATACACCTGCAGAAATCAAGGTTATTTTTCTAAAAATTTATTTTTTTCCAATTTATTTTATTAAAAATATGAATTTTTGTTCAGATGATTGTTTGTATGATTTGATGACTGCATGTTGTAGAGCTTGTTTTCCTGATGATTTTTATATGTCATACGTCTAATTTGGAGTTCAATAATATGTTCAAATTTTAGTTTGATTTTCGAATTTTAAAATTAGGGTTTATAACCCGTATGAATGTTCTTAATTGAAATTTGGGGGTTTCTTATTCTGTGATAGATTGATGTTGTGTTATAGTGGGTTGTGTTCTCTGTGAAATTTGCAATCTAGTCGTATAAGTTTCATGAACCAACGAGGTCTGTAGAGAAGGGAGTTGTGTTTTGAAGTTTTTCGATTTCGCCGGAAACTGGAAAATTTCACGGCCAAATTCCGGCCAACTCAGGGATTGTTAGGTTGTTTTGATTGCATGGTTGTGTTCCTGGTAACCTGTAGATGTGATCTGGAGGTGTTGGTGGGGTGAGGACGCCGGGAACGTGTTCTCCGGCCATCCCCGACTGTTTTCCGGCGACCTCCTGGAAAATTACAGTTTAGTACCTATAGTTTTAAAAACGATGCAGTTTGGTCCCTGTAGTTTCCAGACTTTGCAAAAATTGGATTTCTGTTTTAAAAATATTTAAAAATCATATTTCCTATTTATTTTTATTATAAAAATTCGTTTTTAATTTCTGAAAATTCTAAAAATTATTATTTTAATTCTGAAAATTATTTTTAATTCACAAATAAATCTAAATTAATTAGTTAATTAATTTTAGTTAATTTCTAATTGATTAATTGGTCAATTAATTCGAAAATTAATTGATTAATTGATTTAATTAATTATTAATTGATTTTAATTTAATTATTTAATTAGATTTAATTATTTAAAAATGATTTAAAAATTCTGAAAAATAGTTTCGAGCTTTAAAATATTATTCTAAATTATTTCCAAGGCTCGATAATTATTATAAAATTATTTCGGAGCCAGAATTGGCTAACCGAACCCTGTTTATTAACCCGAAATTGATCCAACGACCCGTTTTAATTTCGAAAAATGTTTTAAAAATTATTTTGAATACCAGAAAGCCTATGTATGACCCGAGACTTCTTTATAAATAATATATCATTGATTACGTGATGTATTATGTGCTATATGTGACTTGTTAATTGACTATCGGTCTATATATTCTGTGTTTACTTGATTATTGCATAACTTTCAATTCGTTAATCGGATTTGGGTAAAACGAAGGGTAGATAGAAGTATGTGTTGAATAGAATTCCATGAGTAAATTAGTAATAGATGTTTATGATATGTGAGCAGAAGAGGCAAGACGTAGGAAAGGGAAACAGATATTTAAGGAGTAAGACGCTTGTGATTGGAAGCGAGTACTGTGTAGTAAGCTAATAGCAGGCAAGTATTCTGAACTTTCTCGAAGTATTGTAATACGTGATAGTCTTGTTGATATTGCAAGTGCTTTGAAGCACTGAAACCTAAACCCTGATTCCAGTTATTGTTCTTGAGCCATGAACCTTATTCTTTCTAAACCATTGATTGTTGTATACCCAAACACGAACCTCAAGTATACGATACTACTCCACAAATACATGCAAACAAAATCCCAAACACTGAACTGAATTAATTGTACATTCAATCATTGTATCCTATGCATTGAAAGCCCAAATCTTTGAAACCCTGAAATGTTGATTCCTTTATTATCCAATTCTTTCATTACCCAGCATCCAAGCTTTTAAATTGCCTTATTGATCCTTACAAGGATTGAAACCCTTTCATTGTTAAATATTTATTGTTGTTAATGATTTCGGTTTTTAAATTAAAAACCTTGCTCGGGGTTAGTGCGTGACTGATCAGCAGCCTAACCTTGGTTTTTAAATTAAAAGTATAATATCCAATTCTAAATCATAATCCATTGTTCACTTGATATCATAATCATATTCACCTGATGATCATTATTCTCAGTTTTGTCATTGTGACTTGCTGAGCTAGTTAGCTCATTTGTGCGATGTTGTTTATATTCTTTCCAGTTAAAAATGAACCAGTTGGTAGCAAGGATCCCCAGTCTAGCGCGAGAGCTAGGGGTTCAGGTTGAGAAAGCTGAGCTAGTAGGCTTCTTTTGGGATGATTTAAGTTTGTAAAAGTTTATAATAATGTTTAATATTCAGTTTGAGTTTGAAATAGTTGGGATTTGAACGGTTTATAATATATTAGTGTGTGTGGCTTGTGTGCATACTTTAACCTGTTGCGGTCCGTGGTGGTTGGTAAGTAGGGTCACTGCATATATTATTATTATCTTTATTATTGTTATAAGCAGGTTATAATTAAGGTGTGTGTGTGGACCCCAAACTTCTGACCCGGGTTTGGAGGTCGCCACAACTTGAACCATCAACAACATGTCCATGATGTGCTTTCAATGACTTCCTTTGAAATATCTCAAGTTCATAGGTTTTCAAGATTCCATATAGAACTTCCAAGGTCATTCTTCTTAAATCTTTTCCTTCTCTTATGGTTGATATCTTTTGTTCAAGATGGCCAGGAAGAGCTAGCAAAAACTTTAGGTTAACCTCCTCAGCTTCATAATATTTATCATGTAGCTGCAAGTCATTTATAAGTTTGTTGAACCTTTCAAAAACTTCAATAATTTCTTCTTTTGGTTTAGCCATAAACTCTTCATATTAAGAAACCAGAATCCTCCTTTGGTTTGACCTAACTTCCTCTATTCCTTCACATAATATCTCTATTTTCTCCCAGATCTGTTTGGCTGTGTCATAGTTGACAATGTTATTGTACATTACATTGTCAAGTGACTCTATCAAGATCAGCTGCAAGCCACTATTTAGAGAGACTTTTTCTTTCTCAGGCTCAGTATATTCTGAAGGATCATTAGGAACATAATGTGCTAGAATGACCATGTCTCCATATTTAGATTCCTCAACTCTTACCATGGGGTGAAAGGCCCATTCTTGAGGATCTGAATGTATAATGGATTGGCCATCCTTATGAAAAACATAATTTTCTTTTTTCATAATGTGTAGTTAGATCTGTCAAAGGTAGGGATTTTGATACTACTTAGTTTCTGTGTATTCATTCTTCCATGATCTTTAATCTGTTTGCTTTTAGATTTTGCTCTGATACCACTTGTTAGGTAATCAATACAACACAGAGAGGGGGTGAATGTGTTTAGACAATTTTAATGGATTTTTAAACTGTTATGAATGGTGAACAAAGTAATCTATATTGTAGAGATAATATGTTTTAATAGAATAAAAAACATGCACATGAACACACTTATCTTTCAAAACTCACTTAATTTTATATTAAAATCAAGCTAGTATTTTGCTACAAATTTCTGAATTCTTTGTTGATAAAGAACTCAACTTCTCTCTTGAGAGTTACAAGATTTTTCAGATCTATTTTGTTACATCTTAAAACAAAGCATCTAGTGTTTACTTTATAGAATAGTAAACACTGATTTTACACAGCATGTAATAGCATGTACTAAACCCTACTTTTGGATAACTAAATCTTTCTATTTTTGGCTTAGTATATTTTTGCAAATCGTGCATGTCTATGCTTTTACTTTGTCAGTTAATCTTGGCCTTTGATCTTGTACTCTTCTAGCTGCTTTTTGTAGAATTATCAAATCAATGATTGATTTATTTGTTGATTGATAATCTTGGATATTAAACTGATCTATATTTTGTACTTAAGCTTTACATCGAGATCTCCAGTTAGATATCTAGAGAACTTGACATCTCGATAAGTATAATGACTTATCGAGATCTCTAATTACTCTATAGTTGTTAGATTTATTAAAGTCTCTGAGTTCTCTATAAGAGAATTTTGTTTGTCGTCGCTCATCTTCATGTCTTCAATTTGGCTTATCGATATCTCTGATTTCTCTAGTGGAAATGACTTGTCGATATCTCAGAGACCTATAGTGATATTTTGACTTGTCGATATCTTTGAGACCTCTAGTGATATTTTGACTTGTCAATATCTCTGAGACTTCTCTATAAGCTTTCCTTGACTTCTCGATAAGTCATTCTGGAGTTCTCTAATGACTTCTCTATATATAACACTTAATTCGTGACTTGTAGATTTCTTGAATTAGAATGTTTTTCCCAAAATAGATTTATTCAACTCCAAGCTTCTTCACACTTTCTGTGAGGCATGATCTTCATGATCTTCTTCCAGAGTTTATTCTTACACTTGAGACTATTTACAGAAAAATACTCCAGTCTAATCTATTTACATTTTTACAGACTTAAGTGTTACAATAAAAAATGCAAACTTAGATTATCATACAACTTACTTAGGGATGTCTATTTGACTTAGTCTTATTTAGTACAAACATGTCTTGCACAAAACTCTATAAGAGAATCTGGCTTGTCGAGATCTCTGAATTTCTGCATTTAGAAGAGACTTATCGATATCTCTGAAATCTCTCTAGGCATATTGATTTATCGATATCTCTGTGATCTCTAGTGAAAATTTGACTTGTCGATATCTTCAATCTTCACATCTTCAATTTGACTTGTCGATATCTCTGAATTTTCTATGGCAGAAATGACTTGTCGATATCTCCAATATTCATATCTTTATTTGACTTGTCGATATCTCTGAGACTTCTCTATAAGCTAATTTTGACTTGTCGATAAGTCATTCTGGAGTTCTCGAATTACTTTTCTATAAGATTTAATTTGTGACTTGTAGATTTCTTGAGTTAGAATGTTTTTCCCAAAACAGATTTATTCAACTCCAAGATTCTTCACATTGTCTCTGAGGCATGATCTCATGATCTTCTTCCAGAGTTTATTCTTAGGCTTGAGACTGTTTATAGAAAAATACTCCAGTCTAATCTATTTACACTTTTACAGACTTAAGTGATACAATACAAAATTCAAACTTAGATTATCATACAACTTACTTAGGACTGTCAATTCGACTTAGTCTTGTTAAAGTACAGGCATGTCTTGCACAACAATCTCCCCCAATTTTTGAGAAGATTGCTTATCACAAATTCATGCCTGGTAACAAGACTAACCCCAGGCTACAATGAACAATACACATTACATATAAAATTGACAGAAGTACAATATTCAATATTGACTTAAAATGACTATCCCGATGGATGTTCTTCATCCGTCGGTACTCTCTGCAACTCGAATGACTTCTCTATAATATTAAATATGTGACTTGTAGAGATCTTGACTTAGAATATTTTTCTTCAAACAGATTTATTCAACTCCAAGCTTCTTCAAAATTCTTCCGAGGCATGATCTTCTTGATCTTCTTCCAGATAGAATTCTTAGGCTTGATACCTGTTTTAGGAAAAAGACTCCAGTCAACTCCTTTGCATTTTTACAGACTTTAAGTGTTACAAGTACAAAATACAAATTAAGATAACAATACAACTTACGTATAGTTGACAAGATGTCTTAGTCTTGTTAAACTACAGGCATGTCTTTTACAACAATCTCCCCCAATTTGTGAAAAGATTGCTTAATACAAATTCATGCCTGTTAACAAGACTAACCCCAAGTTTAAAATGATGGAAGATAAAATTAATACATAGTGCTTAATAGAATTACAACTTGTACAACATAAGATTCACAAGGTTCAATGGTTACAAGATTCAGGTAAAGACAGTTTTTACATATGCTTCTTTTCTAAGTTGATCCTTCAATTTGTCAAGAATTTCAAGTTCTTCTATAATAGGTGTTCCACTTAGAGCTTCAACAAGTTTTTGTCTTGCTGCCTTGAATAACCTTGATCCAGAAACTCTATGCAGAATCTTGAGACTCCACCAGCTCTAATGTATAAAAATTTCCCATCTTTAGAAATTCTGCTCATTCCTTTTGCTTTCAACTCTTCTAATCTTTTTATGTACATGTCTATCTCTTCATCATGCCTCCTTCTTTCTTCATCTCCAGCCTTATCTCTTTTCTTTGTTTCCTCCCTTTCAATCAACCATTTAGCTAGAGATGATCTCCATGCCCTCGTAACAGTATCCTTCGCTTTTAACAAACTTATCACTCTCTTGATTTCTGTGAGATCCAAAGAGTCCATTAGCTTTTTGTCTAGAAGAGTGAATATACCATCCTTAAAATAAACTCTGACTTCGCTCAAGGATACACTCTAGACTCTAACAATTTCCTCAGCTAGATATTGGAAATGGTCTTCATCTGAGGTGCACCAATTTAGAGGTAGAAAGTCAGATTCCTTGAAGTAATTACATATGGCTCATTCAGTGACTTCCACTTTCTTTGCAGGCTTGACTTTCTTAGGCTTTCTCCCAACATATTTGAGCTTGAATTTTAGTGAAGGTTTGGCTGAAGATAGGGTAGTCATTTTCTTGTGATTTGTGTGGCTTGAGGTGATTGAAATTTTTAGGAAGGAGTTGGCAGTTTGTCTGTAAATAAATTTTGGCTTAAATGTTTGGGAAGGTTTGATGTTGGAGATAGTTGTTGCTGTGGGTTGAGCTAAGGTTTGAGATGGTTGTATTTGGATTTTTAGGGTTGTTTGAGTTTCTGAATCATCATGAGGCTTTCTGTTCTTCCTCTCACCTCTTCTCTTCTTCTCTTCATCTTTCTTGTCATCATCTTTCTTCTTTTCACCGCCCTTACTACCAGATGGCTTACTGGACTGACTAGGGTTTAAGCCAGAAGGATTTTGATCACTCTTCTTCTGCTCATCATCATCATCCAAGTCATCATTGTTGAACTGTGTTTTGGGCAAGTTGGCTTCTGCATTTTTCAGATATCTCCTTAGTAGCTTTATCATTTCCATATCATCATTATTCTTGTTTTTCTTAGCTTTTAAGCTAGTTCCTAGGTTCATGATAAGCCTCTTGTTGCTCATGACACATTGTTTTGGGATATTCAAATATCTGAATTGTCTGGTGGTTGGACAAATGTATGCTATACCCTTGCTTGGCTGTAGATATGCTTCAGGGAAGGCAGCTACCTGAGCATCCCTTAGTGTAGTTAATAGCATGGTATCTTCATGAGATATAGTTTTAACTTTTCAGATAAAGATATCTAACTCAGATGCCCTCCTTGAGACAAGGCAGTTGAAGGACACCTGCATACATCTGTCTGTCCCTGAGTCATTTGCATTAACCACTATCCTTTCTTCCATAAAAATGTCCTTATTGACCTTGATCACTCTTATGAAATTGATTGTCTTGTCTAGGGCCTTTTTATATGTGAAGTGATTATTGTTGAGAGAAGCTTTTAAGGCTTTGAGTAGCTCTTCATAGTCTATGCTCAAACTAGGTCCTTCAGCAGACCTAATAAGTCTCTCCATGTTAAGATAAACTTCTTTAGCTTTCTTTTCAGCACCCTGAACTTGCTGTTGAGCCTTTGATCATGTCAACCTAGCCTCTATCTCCCCCTTAGTCTTGTTGACAGGCATTAGAAGAGGAGTAGGAATTTCAGGCCTTACTTGCTCAGGCAGAGAAGGTAGTGGTATGTTGAATTTACCCATGATGGCTCCTAAAGCTACAAAATTCTGCATTTGAAGATACTTATAGGAGTCCACCAGAGTTTGGATATCTTTTTGTTGGCTCTTGACAAGAGATGTCAAAGCCTGAACTTGTGCAGTGAGAGAGGAGTTGGGGTCTTGCAATGTTGTGACTTGATCCTGTAGAAACTAAATTTGCAGATTTGTTGAAGTGGATCCAGGCTGATAAGAGCTGCTTGATGTGCCAAAATGTTCTTCTATAGCCTCTTTGATCCCTTTCAGTAGCAAAGCTGAGGGCTTAAATCTGCTCTGATGAAGTTGATCCAGCTGGACCTTGGTCTCATTTGAATGAGTAATTTGTTTCTGGATCATTTCATGGAGATTGGTGAACGATTGTTTGAGGTTTTTGACTTCCTTCTCAATGGAGGCAAGATCCATCCTAGCCATTTGCTCAGTAAAATGCTTGAATTTCTTAGAGATCTACTCTTGAGATGGTATGATCATGTCCATCTTCTCATTTACCAATTTTCTTATTCTATCTTCATGGCCAGTAAGCTTGATTTCAAGAGCTTTACCAAACAGATGAAATGCTTTGAGCTGAGCTTTGTATACATCTGTAATGGCATCATAGACAGCTTCTGGACTCAATTCTTTTGCATTGCTCCCCAGAATAGTAACATACTCTTCTCTGAATATGGACAGAACTTGATTCATCTCCAGGGCAAAGTCATCAGACAGCCATGCATCCACATTCCCATCTGGCTCAGCATCATTGACAATTTTCTCCTTTTGCTCCTCAACCTCTTCATTGTAAGCAATCATGATAGCTTGATAATCTTGGTTGCTCATGTCTGAAGTCAGAAGATGCTGTGAGATGTTGGCCAGTCCAGAGATCCGCTTGACTAGTAGAACATCTACAGAAGTTGGTTGAGAGGCGGATTCTTGTAGCCACAGAGAGAGTATGTGAGGTTGTTGTGGTTGAGAGGTGGATGGTTCATCAGAAACACCTATGACTGAGATCACAGTTTGACTCAAAGATTGCTCTATGGTTTTGACAGTGTGTTGTCCTCCGCTTGTAGTGGGAAAATTATTCCGAAGGTCTGCAAGAAGATCAAAAAATAAGAGATTTTATTAAGAATTATGTACAAAAAATATGAAAATTTCCTCTGGCGTTGAGGGAATTGCACGTATAGAAATTCAAAAATGAATCGATCTGATCCAGGTCATTATCTATATGGGATTCCCAAAGTTATTAATAGAAAATAGACCGAAGGGGCTCGCTTTGATCGTTAAGAGTAGGTAATCCCTTCCCCGTCTTTGTTTCTATTGCATTCTATCTCATCGTATCACATCCTGTTCTGCGAGATTTTAAAATCACCGTCAACACAATACCTCGGCGTAGGTCCAGGATAATCCTTTGTTATGACCGGCAACGAGAAAAATAAATGCAATAGCTAAATGATGATGAGCCATATCAGTCAACCATAAACTTTGCGTTTGTAGATGAAATCCCCCGGGAAGGGTTAGAATGGCAGTTCCTGCTCCTTGGGAGGTACCAAATAAATGACTAGTTGAGTCGGGGTTTTGAGCATAAAGATTCCACTGGCCTGTAAAAAGCTACCATTCGTGCTGGTACTTATATCGGACCCCTTACTTTCACCACAAACAGAACGAGAACCTCCAATTGAATTAGAGGGGATTTGACTGGGTTACTATCATGTACACCAGCCTTAAACCCTTGTGTGTCTTGCAACACACTGGCACTTGAATGTGCTATGCTTGCCTCCCTTATAACAGGATCATGGACAATTGTACTCCTAGCTTCAACTGCAAAGGCAATTTATGCTAGGGTTGTGAGGGGAGTTGTTCCTCCATGAGGAACCTTCAATTGAATTGGAGAGGATTTAGATAACTCCCCAGGAGTACTATCCTTAAACCTTTCAGTCTGTGAGGACTGTTTGGCACATGAAGGTGCATTAAAAGTATCCATGGGGTCTTCAATAAAGACTGATGAATCCCCCATATTTGTGATGGTGTCATCAAGGTCTACCCCAACATGTAGCCTCTTACCATCTGAATGAGGTGTCTGGGTGGTGAGCAGAGCTTCTTGAGCTAAGTCACTTGATTTTTGGTGCACTTGAGAAGTGGATTCAAGTGGAGTTGGAATAGAAGAAATTTTAGTTATAAGAATTTGTTGCTTAGCTGTGAGTGTTGGCAGCTCTCCTTGAATAGATGAGGGAGCTTCAAATGATGTGACCTCACATTTGACCAGAGGTGTTTCTCTTTCAGCTCTCTTCTCACCACTCTCAGTTATCACAGCTAGGTTTATCCCCTTTCTCTTCTTTTTACTGACCTCACCCTTTTGAGAGGATGAGATAGTTGGTTCCCTAGCTTCTAAAGGTTGTGAAAGAATGGTTGTAGCTTGGGAAGATCCCTGTAGGTGATCCTATGTTTGTACTTCCATAGGTTCAGGAATCATAGATGTGCTAGATTAAGCATTAGATCTCATGTCAGGCATAGGATAAGGATAAGTCCTAAACCTCTCCAACATAAATGGAGTGATTTTCAGACTTACATTGACCTTATTCTTTGTAGTAAGTGAGCCAAATATTATTTTGGACACTTGATTATAATTGCCTATTTTAGTACCATCTATACCATTTAGTAGGTGTATGTCAGCTACTTTATTATTTAAAGTAGACATAATAAATCTAGGAAAGAAAATTTCCTTACCTCTAGCTGTCAGAGGCATAATTAGCCTGGTTGCAAGTTCTTCCAAGATCAACAGACCAACATTCAGGTGTCTGTTGTGGGCAATTGAATACACCAGCTTTTGCACAACACGTGAGATGTTGTCATATCCTTTTTTTCTGCAAGTAAAGGCCCTTACTACTGAGTCAAAGATGAAAGACCACTTCTTCCTTAGATTGGTTCTGTTTAAACTTGACAGGTTGATTCTCCCACCATAGTTTCTGAAGTCCATGAACTTAGTCAGCTCATCAGGAGTTGGTACCTCCACCAGATTCTCAGTTGGCAGCCCCAAAGCTCTATTCACATCTTGATCATTGAATTCTATTAGTTGGCCTCCAATTGTGCATGTCACCACCATAGAAAGAGAGTTGTTGTATACATCAGTCCTCACTACAGCTGTAGTCCAGAATTCATGCAGCACATCTAGACACAGAACTGGGTTAGCAGTCAAAGCACCTGCAAGATAGGATTCAGCCAGCAGCTTCACAAACCCCTTGAAACTGTCAGGGGCTTGGTTTGCGTCAGTAAAAGCAAGATAGTTAGTTCCTTTCTCTGGGATAAATGTCCTTGCAACATTTTGATCCATTGTTGATTGATGAGAATGAATGGGTAAGAAAAATTTCTGAGAAATGATGAAAAACGAGAGAGAAATCGGTTTTGGATTGAAAGCTAGGTCACTAGAGATCTCGAAAGATGTAAGTAAGTGTATGTATCGAGAAGTCTGGGTATTTATAGTAAAAGTAGATGACTTGTTGAGAACTCAAAAATAGACATTTGGAGTTTATCTATTGAGAAGTCATTTTGAGAAGTGAAGTTCATATCGAGAAGTCATTATAAATTACTCTTTTAGAGAACTCAAAATTGACTTATCGAGATGTCAAATAAATGCCCAGTTTGTCCAAAAAGTGGACTGAATTAATTCTAACTTTTATTTAAATAAATTCAAAATAAAATTAGAATGAATTTTCCAAAAGTATTTTACCAAAATAATTTATTAAATTAAATTATTTCAGTTTTGAGTTATTGATAAGTCAAAGATTATACTTGTAGAGAAATCTGTGAATTAGCACTACTAGAAGACTCTACAAAGACTTATCGATAAGTCATCTTTAAGCCTATCGAGAAGTCACTCGAGAAGTCAGTAAATTGACTTATCGAGGACTCACTCGAGAAGTCTTAAAATGACTTGTCGAGAAGTCAATTTTATTTATTGAGAACTCAGTTCTCTCTATACTTTTGGTTTTTATAATTTTTCCTTATATTAATTTACATATTAAAAATGTAAATTAACAACTGAGCAGTTTACTTAGAATTTGAAATATTCTTAGTTAAATTTAAATTTGAAAAATAAATATGCAGAGACTTCTGAAATATTTATAATTCATATTTCAGTTAATTTCCAATTTAATCAAATTAATTTTGATTAATTTTGTGTGGCAAAAAAAATAATTAATTTGATTTACTGGAGAATAATCTTCTGCAAAACAATAGCTGAGTTCTTGCCTTAGGATGAAGAATTAAGCAATCCAATTTCACTTACCAGTCTAGTGAAGGTTGTTTCATCCAAAGGATTAGTAAAAATGTCAGCTAATTGTTCTTCTGTTAGTACTAAAATGAGCTCTTGCTAAACCAGGATACAATTCTTTGAAAAGACAAAATTGACAGCTTCCACTGGAACTCTTTCTGTCAACCCTGCATCCAACAAAATCTCCATCTGTGTAACCAACAGCTTCAAAACTGATTCCCTTGGGATACCATAATCCCAAGTTGAGCTTCCTTCCAGTATCTGAAGATCCTCTTTCTCCCCCTGAGATTTGCAATTAAACTCAGGTGTATGAAATGAGCTTCCACTTACATGATTCTCTTGTTGAGTAGTTTCTTCATTTTCTAATTCTGATAGACTTCACAAACTACAACTTGAGCAAGCTTCATCTTAAGATTGTTTCTTACCAACTCCTTTTTGACAAGATGTTAATTTCCTTGAAAATCAAGTGAGATAGATTTTTATGCCAGAGCTTGTTTATTTCTTCTGATACCTTGGTGTAGATGATAAGTGGCATTTTATACCACTTAGAACGTCTCATAACGGCTTGAATTGGTGTCTTGAACTCGAGTATTTTATGTATATAATGCATTTTCGAGTGTTTTTGCATTTCAGGGTATAACTTGCGTAGATAGGTGGATTTCATCAAAATAAGCTTAAGGAAGTGCTTGGAATTAGTCCCGGGTTGATATGCGAAGAATTCAGCAAAAAACAGAAGAAAAATAATAAATTTTTTCAGAAGGATTACAGGCGCCCGACAGATGAGAGTAGGCGACCGCCTGGTAGCAGGCGCCCGCCTGGAAGGAGGAGGCGGCCGTCTGGGTGCGTAATTTCAGAATATGATTTTTAGAATTCGAGTTCTATTGGGCTTCTGTTAGTGCTGGTTCTTTTGGGCTATTATATAAACAATCTTGGAAGACGTTTTCGACAACAAGTAACAAGAAGCGAAGGCAAGAAGATCAAGAAGACCGTTTTAGCATGCAACAACGAAGAAGAGGAAGCATACATTTATCTTGTGATTCTTTTAATTCGTTGTAACAGTGGATGCTAGTTTTCTTTATTCTTTGAACCTTAATACTCTTGTGATGTACTTCATTATTTATTAAGTATTTTTATTAGTTTATATCATTATTTTATTATCAAGTTTTCATATGAACCCATAGTGACGATGAGTTCTATTATGGGCTAATCGTAATCATGGGATCATAGCAGATTTACTATGGATTTCTTTAGTTAATTGTTTAATACCTTGGTATGTGGTGATTGTATGATGTCTAGCATAGTTTGTGCTTATTCGTCTTATGTGCGTCGCGAACATGTAAGATAGCCTGTTAATCTCTTGTGAAGCGACAGTGAATCTTGAGATTTAGAACTTGCCATGCTAGCATAGGTTCGTGTATTGTATGCATGATTAGTGGGTAACTCTAACCGTTTTACTTGCCCTGTGTAATCATAATGAATAACTTGCGCTTAAATCGTTATGTTGTCAAATTTTGTAGACATATAGGGTCTCAACATAATTGATGCCTATTCAACTTCTATCTTAATTGTGGATGCTTGGTAGAATGGTATTCGTACAATGAAAATTGGCGTTTATTAGTTTCCTGTTGTTCGATTAATATCATCACCATTACATGCCAAAGGTAATAACAATGACTATTGAATGAAGTAGTAATGAAGTTATGATCTCATGTGTGTTTAATATTATTAATTTAAGTGTTTAATTATCGTAGTTAATATTAGTTAATCAACCTTAATTATTATTGTCTTGACATTGAAGAATAATCATACATTGGTGAGTAAGTATTAATTAAATATAATTAATCAGAGTCTCTGTGGGAACGAACTAGAAATCATTCTATATTACTTGTGAACGCGTATACTTGCGTGATTTATTTAGCACATGCTTTGTGCCTAACAAGTTTTTGGCACCGCTGCCGGGGACTCGGTGTTAATTTGTTTAGTTTATGTACTTGCCATCAGTGGTCATTAGGATTCATTGATTAAAACTTGTTACTTACTGCTTCTGGTTGTGTTTCAGGTACTCTAGCGGGCATTAATTCAAACACGTTCTCGCACCCGCAAGAGAAATCTAGATACGGCTGAGGAGACAGATACAGCTCTTGACTTTCCGGAGAAGATGATTTTTGAAGATTCGGATAAAGAGAGTGAAAAGAAAGAACCTGTAACAATGGGTGATCGTATAGTTCAAGCTGATCCAAGTCTTATGGACTTTTCTCGGCCTAAAATTGATGACATTCAGTCAAGCATCATTCATCCGGCTATTCAGGCCAATACTTTTGAAATCAAGCTGGGCACTATTCAGATGGTGCAGAATTCTATTTCTTTCGGAGGTGTTGCAACTGAAGATCCCAACATGCATATCAGGAATTTTGTCAAGATCTGTAGTACTTTCAAATATAATGGTGTTACCGATGAGGCTATCAAGCTGAGGCTTTTCCCATTCTCTCTGAGGGACAAAGCTAAGGACTGGTTACATTCTTTACCAGCTGGGTCCATCACTACTTGGGAAGATCTTGTGCAAAAGTTTCTGGTGAAGTTCTATCCAATGGCCAAGACTACAACTATGAGGAGTGCTCTTACTCAATTTACGCAACAACAAGGAGAATCTATGTGTGAAGCTTGGGAGTGCTACAAGGAGATGTTGAGAAAGTGTCCACATCACGGTATGCCTGACTGGATGGTGATCACGGGTTTCTACAATGGTTTGGGGGCCCAATCTAGGCCCATGCTCGATGCAGCTTCTGGAGGCGCCTTGTGGGCCAAAAGCTATATTGAGGCCTATAATCTCATTAAAACTATGGCTGCAAACGAGTATCAAAATCCAACTCAAAGGATGATGCATGGGAAGGTAGCAGGTATTCTGGAAGTTAATGCAGCTACAGCTATTGCAGCGTAGCTACAGGCACTGTCTATGAAGGTCGATTCTTTAGCCAACTATAGAGTAAATCAAATAGCTAGTGTCTGTGAGCTTTGTGCAGGCTCTCATGCTATGGATCAGTGTTCTCTTATCAATGAATCTGTTCAGTATGTGAACAATTATCAGCGACCGTAGCAGCCTGTGCCCGCCACTTATCATCCTAATAACAGAAATCATCCCAATTTCAGCTGGAGCAATAATCAGAATGTTGTTCAGCAACCATATCAGCAAGCTGTAAGTAAACAGTTTAATCCACCTGGATTCCAACAACCTCAGCAATATGCTCAAAGGCAATCATATCCTCAACAAGGAGGTGCTGCTCAACCTTCTAGTGCTGATTTTGAGGAGTTAAAGCTGTTGTGCAAAAGTCAGGCTGTTTTTATCAAGATCTTAGAAAATCAAATTGGACAAATAGCCAATGCCTTGCTCAATCACCAACCTGGCACACTTCCCAGCGATACTGAAGTGCCAGGCAGGAAGGAATCTAAAGAGCAAGTCAAAGTTGTCACCTTAAGGTCTAGAAAAGTTGTTGATGCTGAAAAAGCAAAAGATGGAGAAGTTAAAATTGTAGATGAAGAAGAAAAACAAAAGGAGAAAGAGGGGGAACCAAAGAAGACTACTGTTGAACACACTCTGCCTGAGGGTAATACAGAAGAGAAACAGCTCTATCCTCCACCACCTTTTCCTAAGCGATTGAAAAACAAAAGCTGGACAAGCAATTTGGTAAGTTTCTGAAGGTGTTCAAGAAACTTCACATCAACATACCTTTCGTTGAGGCTCTGAAGCAAATGCCTAGTTATGCGAAATTCATGAAAGGTATTCTTTCAAGGAAGGTGAAACTGGATGATCTTGATACCGTTGCTCTGACGGAAGAGTGCAGTGTCGTGCTACAACAAAAGTTACCTCCAAAGCTTAAGGATCCAGGTAGCTTCACCATTCCTTGCACCATTGGCAAGTTGTCATTCGACAAGTGCCTTTGCAATTTGGGAACAAGCATCAATTTGATGCCGTTGTCTATCTTCAAAAAGCTGAATTTTCCTGATCCGAAGCCCACCTACATATCTTTACAATTGGCTGATCGTTCGATTACATACCCATGAGGCATCATGGAGGATGTGCTAGTAAAGGTGGACAAGCTCATCTTTCCTGTAGATTTTGTCATTCTGGATTTCAAGGAAGATAAGAAGATTCCCATAATCTTGGGAAGACCTTTCTTGGCTACAGACCGCACCTTGATAGATGTGCAAAAATGTGAACTCACTATGAGGGTGTAAGATCAAGATGTGACATTCAATGTGTTCAATGTGATTAAATTCCCTACGGAAGATGAGGAGTGCTTCAAGGTGGATTTGGTCGATTCTGCAGTTACTTCAGAACTTGATCATGTGCTAAGGTCTGATGCCTTAGAAAAAGCCTTATTGGGGGATTTTGACAATGAAGATGATGAAGGCAATGAGTAGTTACAATATCTAAATGCTTCTCCTTGGAAATGATAGATAGACATGCCATTTGAATCTCTTGGTAATACTGATCTCAAGAATGCTGAGGGAAAGCTCAAACCATCTATTGAGGAAGCACCTACTTTGGAGCTTAAACCACTGCCTGAACACTTGAGTTATGCTTTTTTAGGAGATGCATCTACTTTTCCTGTTATATTGTATCTGACCTTTTAGGTAATGATGAGGACAAGCTCTTGAGGATTTTGAGAGAATTCAAATCGGCCATCAGATGGACTATAGCAGATATAAAAGGGATCAGCCCTTCGTACTGCATACATAAAATTCTGCTAGAGGAAGGTAGCAAGCCGTCTATTGAGCAACAACGAAGGCTTAATCCTATCATGAAAGAAGTGGTGAAAAAAGAAATTCTAAAGTGGATAGATGCAGGAATAATATATCCTATTTCTGACAGTTCTTGGGTGAGCCCCGTGCAATATGTACCTAAGAAAGGAGGTATTACTGTGGTAGCAAATGAGAAGAATGAGCTCATCCCCACTCGAACAGTCATAGGATGGAGGGTATGCATGGACTACAGAAAGTTGAATAAAGCCACAAGGAAGGATCACTTCCCTCTTCCATTTATTGATCAGATGCTTGACAGGTTGGCTGGTCATGAGTATTATTATCTTCTGGATGGCTATTCGGGCTACAATCAGATTTGCATTGCACCAAAAGATCAAGAGAAGACTAATTTCACTTGTCCATTCGGCACGTTTGCTTTTCGCAGAGTTTCTTTTGGCTTATGTGGTGCACCTGCCACTTTTCAAAGATGCATGATGGCTATATTCTCTGATATGATTGGAAATAATATCGAAGTGTTCATGGACAACTTCTCCATCTTTGGACATTCATTTGATAAATGCTTGAATAATCTTCGTTTAGTGCTCAAAAGGTGTGTGGAAACCAATCTAGTCCTCAATTAGGAAAAATGTCACTTCATGGTGCAGCAATGCATCATTCTTGGGCACAAGGTCTCTAGTAAAGGTTTTGAGGTGGATAAAGCCAAGGTGGGCGTCATTGAAAATCTTCCACCACCTATTTCTGTGAAAGGAATCCGTAGCTTTCTTGGTCATGCGGGTTTTTATCGGTGTTTCATCAAGGACTTCTCTAAGATATCTAATCCGTTGTGCAACTTGCTCGAGAAAGATGTTCCTTTCAAATTTGATGATGAATGCTTGGAAGCATTCGAGACTCTCAAGAAGAGTTTGATCACTGCACCAGTTATTATGACACCTGATTGGAGAGAATCTTTTGAGATGATGTGTGATGCAAGTGATTATGCAGTGGGAGCAGTTCTTGGGCAGTGAAAGAATAATATCTTTCATGTGGTCTATTATGCTAGTAAGATGCTAAATGGAGCTCAACTAAACTACACCACTACTGAGAAGAAGCTCTTGGCTATAGTTTTTGGTTTCGAAAAATTTCGATCTTATCTACTTGGGACAAAGGTGACAGTGTTCACTGATCACGCTGACATCCGCTATCTGGTCTCAAAGAAGGATTCGAAGCCTAGACTTATTCGTTGGGTTCTCTTGCTACAAAAATTCGAGTTGGAGATCAAGGATCGAAAATGTACTGAAAATCAAGTAGCTGACCAACTCTCTAGATTGGAGAATCCCGATTCTACTTCACATGATAAGACATTGATCAACGAATCTTTTCTGGATGAGCAGTTATTCGCAATTCAAGAGGAAGAACCATGGTTCGTAGACATTGTGAACTATCTTGTTAGCAATATAATGCCTCCTAATATGAATGCGGTTCAAAAGAAGAAGTTTATGTAAGAGGTGAATGGTACATGTGGGATGAACCATATTTGTTTAGACAAGGAACTGACCAGATCATCAGGAGATGTATCCCATTCTGTGAGACAGAGGGGATATTACGAGACTGTCATTCCACAGTTTATGGTGGACATTATGGTGGTTAAAAGACAGCAGCTCGTATTCTTCAAGCAGGTTTTTTCTGGCCTACGTTGTTTAAGGATGCACATCAGTTAATTTTAAGGTGTGATCATTGCCAAAGAGTTGGGAATCTTACCAGAAAGGATGAGATACCTTTAAATGTGATGCTTGAAGTTGAGGTCTTCGATTTTTGGGGAATCGATTTCATGGGACCATTTATCTCATCCTGCAATAATCAGTACATCTTGCTGGCAGTCGATTATGTCTCAAAATGGGTAGAAGTCAAAGCTCTACCGACTAATGATGCAAAGGTAGTATTGAGTTTTCTTCATAAGCAGATATTCACAAGGTTTGGAACGCCATGAGTTATCATAAGTGATGAAGGGTCGCATTTATGCAATCGTAAGTTCACTTCTATGATGCAACACTACAGTGTGAATCATCACATCGCTACTGCCTATCATTCGCAGACTAATGGTAAAGCTGAAGTGTCTAATAGAGAGATCAAGCACATTCTAGAGAAATTCATTTGTTCGTCAAGGAAAGATTGGTCTTTGAAGCTCGATGAAGTTGTTTGGGCCTATAGAACAACATACAAGACTCCACTTGGGATGTCCCCGTTTCAACTTGTCTATGGGAAGGGATGTTATTTACCTGCGGAGCTTGAGCATAAGGCTTATTGGGCATTGAAGAAGTTAAACCTTGATCTAGATGCAGCTGGGAAGAAGTGAATGCTTCAGTTAAATGAACTTGATGAATTTTGACTTCAAGCTTACGAAAACAATAAAATGTACAAGGAAAAGGTAAAAAGGTGGCATGACAGGAAGCTATCACCTAAGTCATTCGTGTTGGGGCAACAAGTTCTTCTATTCAACTCTCGTCTCCGACTTTTTCCTGGAAAGTTAAAATCAAGGTGGTCTGGACCATTTATCGTCAAAACTGTGTTTCCACATGGAGCGGTGGAGATTTTTGAGAACGATCTGGGCCAAGCATTCAAAGTAAATGGTCAGAGATTGAAGCACTATTATGGGGATACGGAAAATCGTGAAGTGGTTAGTGCCGTTTTATTGTCAACTGGAACGCATTACTCTACGTCAAGCTAATGACGTAAAAGAAGCGCTTCTTGGGAGGCAACCCAAGATATGAGACCATAGGAACCCTTAGAATTTAGTACTTTATCCAAAAACCCAAATAAATCAGAAAAATGTTGGAAGATTTTTTTTTTTCAGAGACCTTGCAGACGCCCGCCTGCTGGTTCCAGGAGACCGCATGCGGACCTGATTTTTGAAAAAAATAGTTTTCAGCCTATATAAAAAAAATTAAAAACAAAAACCACAGCCCACAATCCCCATTAACCCATGATTTCTTCCCCATAATTAACCACAATCCCCACTCCTAATCAAATTTTAACCCTAATTTGCCCTATATATACATACAATTCTACATATACATCCCACACACTTTCAACTCTACAAAATCTCTCCTACACACCAAACACAACTCTCTAACCCTTATTCTCAGATTTTATGGCCCCAAAGAGATCATGAACTGTAGAGAGTAGCAGCACCATTCCGACTGCTGATTCTTCGAGGAACACTGCTGCGAGGCCCCGATTGTTGGATGGCGCTGCTGAAGAAGAGTACACCAAGCTTCTGACTAAGCCTATTATGAGGGAGAGGGGGTTCTTGCCATCAGGGAGGGATGGTGATTTGTTACAGATGATTGTTGAGAAGGGATGGATTACATTCTGTGAGTCACCTGAGACGGTTCCGATGAGTATTGTTCGCGAGTTCTATGTGAATGCCAAGGCCGACAAGAATGGGTTTTTTCTGTTGTTCGTGGGCTTACTGTTGATTATCAGCCCAAGGCGATTCGCCGGGTAATTGGGCAGCGATAAAGGAAACCATGGGAGGAGAATTGGAATGAAAAATCCCCTGAGGACTTTGATATGGACTTGATTATTGCTACTCTCTGTCGACCGGGCACAGTGTGGAAGTTCAAAAGGGGGACCAACAAGTATCGTAATTTTCCTGTTGTCACAATGAACATGTATGCTCGTGCTTGGAATGCGTTTATGTGTGCCAATATTCTTCCTTCTGTACATGCACACGAGGTTACAGTGGAGAGGGCGAGGTTGTTGTAGGGGATTTTGAATGATGAGTATTATGTGGACCTTGGTGAGTACATCTACCAAGGGATTTTGAGGTTTTTGACGGGAAGTCGCAGTATTCTATCCCATATGCCTTTATTATCACGAAGCTTTGCAAGGCATGTGGAGTCCAGTGGCCTTCTTATAAGTAGTTGTAGATGCCGGCCGCTCCTATTGATTCATCGACGTTGAATGCGATGCAAGAGTGGACGGGTGGAGAGCCCGAGTCACATGGGTTCGGATATAACCTTCCAGGAGGGGTTCCAGCAGCTGCTGCTACCAGTCAGGCTCGGGGAGAGGCAGGTCCTTCGAGAGCCTAGGGAGGAGATGGTTCGGGATTGGCTGATGTCCAGTACAGGAGGCTTTCTAGGAGGATGGATGCGATGTATGAGTCGCATAGTAGGTTTGCGCAGGAGCTCACCCAAGCACTTGGGACTGTATTTAGAGGCCTTGGAGCTGACATCCAGTGGCCCGTTTATGGTGAGGATTCTGCTTATCCACCTCCTGACACTCCACCCTCTGAGGGTGATGATGATGATGATTCTTCTGAGTAGGTATACCCTGTGTTCCTTTCTATTACCTTCGCTGGGGACAGTGAAGATTTTAAGTTTGGGGGTGGTAGTTAGGGAATATATTTGTGTGTGTGTCATGTAGTTGCATTTTCATGTTAGTTTAGTTCATATAGTTGCATATTTTTGCCATATAGTTTTTTTATATAGTTTTTTTTATATTTTATAGCTTTATTTATCATGTCATATAGCTCATGCATATACCATGATCCCTTTTGTGTTGCTTTACCGATTAATATGTGATATTGATGCGAGTGTAGTGATAGCGCTAGAGTGATGTTGAATCTTTTTAGGTTGGCATGCATGCTAGAAACACTTGTAATTTCACTAAGTCTTAGAGTATGCTTAAAGACTAGATTGTTGTCATGGTTTGATGGTTTTTGAGGTTAATCTATTACTTATGCTTAGAATGTATGATAATGATAAAAGACATGAAAAGATAAAAATTGGAAAAAATTGGAATTCATTGCTAGTTGTGGCTAAGCGTCAAATGGCTAGTAGCCGGCTTGTATTGTATACGAGTAGTCCAGGGTTGAGCAAGATGGAGCAAAACGCACTTGCTTAGAAATAAAAAAAAATAGAAAAAAAAGAAAAAAAAAAGAGAAAAGAGAAAAAAATATGGTTTAATGCACAATTGATCACGAGTGAGCTCTTTGGTATTCGAGTTATTAAGTTCTTAGGGGACTTTGTGCCAAGTGACCTAAGGCTTTTATAGTCTGGGATCCGCTAACCTAACCCTCGCTAAATGGATACCATTGCATAAGTCTTTTGTGGACCTAACTCATTGCACGATCAAATAAGCATTTGTTTAGGTGTTGAATAAAGCATAATTCCGTAATGAACTCCAATGATCTTGAAGTGTTATAAGTCATTTTGTGTCTAAAATATATTCTTCGTATAATCTTGTGATTGCCTTGTGGATAATTAAGTTATGGTGATTGATCTAGTTTTGAAGCATATTTGTTAAGCATTCGCACACACCACGTTTCTAGTTGTATGTTAGCTTGCATGATTTGATTGATCTCTAGTCGCCTAATTGCTTGTTGATATGTCATGTGTTAGTTGGTTTAGTCATCGCGATGGGGATCGCTGCATTCATATAGTTTGCATTCATGCAAGTTTTATTCTGAGTTTGAGTCTGTGCTGCTCAAGGACAAGCATCGATTCAAGTTTGAGGGTGTGATAAATGACATTTTATACCACTTAGAGCGTCTCATAACGGCTTTAATTGGTGTCTTGAACTCGAGTATTTTGTGTATTTAACGCGTTTTCGAGTGTTTTTGCATTTTAGGGTATAACTTGCTTAGATAGGTGGATTTCATCAAAATAGGGTTAAGGAAGTGCTTGGAATTAGTCCCGGGTTGATGTGCGAAGAATGCAGTAAAAAATAGAAGCAAATAATATTTTTTCCAGAAGGGTTCCAGGCGCCCGCCTGATGAGAGCAGGCGACCTCCTGGTAGCAGGCGCCCGCCTGGAAGGAGAAGGCGGCCGCCTGGGTGCGTAATTTCAGAATCTAATTTTTAGAATTCGAGTTCTATTAGGATTCTGTTTGTAACACCCCCAAATCCGGGGTCGGGGATTCAGGTTGTCACGAGTTCCATATCCCTTAACAACACTTAATCTTAACAATCAACCAATTACTGTGTACTGTGACCCCACAATACACACACACACACCGCAAGTTATAGTCTCAGAGATGAATACCCAAAAAATAACACAAGTCATTTTATTCTACATAATAAGCCATTACACCTCAAGAAGGTTCTGAATAAATTTACATTTCTTCGCCATTATTACAATTCATATTATACATAAGTCTGGTTCATCAATAGTTGAAAACCTAGCCTATTGGCAGCTCCTACCTCAGCTACGGCAGCATCAACGCTTCCAGAAAACTGCGGAACATTTTCTAACCGCTTGCGAATTGGAAGCTTGGTCCTGTTCATCTTGTCTATCTGATGTTGTGTGATGAAAGAAGAAAGCAAGGGTGAGCAACAAGCCCACCAAAATAATATGTATAATGATTTACAATATATGAGCATTCTCATAGTACTCATGAAAGTCTTGGTCAAGAAGAAATGAACCAAGTTTGATATCTTATCGCGACCAAGTCGCAAAATATTCAGTATATATGTATATATACTTTTCAAAATCTTGGAAGTCCTCTTCCATGCATAATATACACAGAGTTCTAGTTTATAACTGTATAAAAATATCGTTGCAAGGTGATCTCATATATCTAACCTTGTCTCAACGTTTTTCTGAAAATCTTTGTCATGCATAAGATAATCATTTACTAGATATAAGTTTAAAAGATGAAGTTACAAGATACTCCAATATACTTATATCTTTTCCGAATACTACTTGAACTACCACCGTTCAAGTTATAATTAGTTCATCCCATAGATTAAGCTACAAGACAAAACTTGTATAGAATCAATCTTTAAAATATCATCAAAATAAAATGAAGTTACGAGATACTTCATTTGATACAAATATCATTTTAAAAACTTGACCCTGCCAACACTCAACAATCGCCCAACCGTAGCCTTTCTATCGAAGTGCTCTGGGTAGTGTTGCAGAAATATCCAATTGGATGATGAACTCATTACGGGAGTTTGCCGCGCCAGGAAGACCACTTACGATGATCAGTCGCAGTAGTACAACCCCACCACTTTTTACATGTAGAGAAGAACCTGTCGGATTTACTTGTCAACCGAACACTGGACTCCTAAGGAATGTACCGTCTTGCGGAACTTCCAGGCCATTTGGGCCAATATAATAAGGTTGGGCCGGCGCCACTCGACCACTTACCCCACTCCTAGTTCAGATGAAATCCATGATTCTAAAACGTAAAGCTCGTGCTCACCTTCCCCAAGTAGAAACTTGTTGATACGGCTCCACTAAGAAGTCGTATCTAGTTGGAAAGGAAAACTCACCGATATTTCCCAGGCGATGCCTGTTAATGGATTAACTTATTCCAAGAATTCTACTTCCCGAGTATTGGGTAAGTAATCAAAACTCTTTTATCAAAATAGCAACCTTGTTGCGAATATAAAACATACCTGTAACACCCCCAAATCCGGGGTCGGGGATCCGGGTTGTCACGAGTTCCATTTCCCTTAATAACACCCAATCTTAATAATTAATCAACTACTCTGTACTGTGACCCCACAATAAACACACACACCACACGTTATAGTCTCAGAGATGAACATCCAAAAATAATCACAAGTCATTTTATTCCACAATTATCTGCCAATACACCTTAAAAGGTTTTCTGAATAAATTTACATTTTCTTTGCCATTATTACAATTCATAAGTATACATAAATCTGGTACATCAAAAGTTGAAGCCTAGTCTATTGGTAGTTCCCACCTTAGCTACAGCGACTTCAATGCCTATAGGAAGCTGCAGAATGTTTCCTATCCGCTCAAGAATTGGGAGCTTGGTCCTGTTCATCTTGTCTATCTGATGTTGTGTGATGAAAGAAGAAAGCAAGGGTGAGCAGCAAGCCCACCAAAATAATATGTATAATGATTAATAGTATATGAGCCTTCTCTTAGTACTCATGAAAGTCTTGGTCAAAAGAAATGAACCAAGTTGATATCTTAATGCGATGAAGTCGCAAAATATTCAGTATATATATATATATATACATATATACTTTTCAAATATTGGAAGTCCTCTTCCATGCATAATATACACAAAGTCCCAGTGTATAACTGTATAAAAAAAATATCGTTGCAAGGTGATCTCATATATCTAACCTTGTCTCAACGTTTTTCTGAAAATCTTTGTCATTCATAAGACAATTATTAATTAGATATAAGTTTAAAAGATGAAGTTACAAGATACCCCAATATACTTATATCTTTCCCAAATACTACTTGAACTACCACCGTTCAAGTTATAATTAGCTTCAAAAGTTCATCACATAGATGAGACTATAAGACAAGATTTGAATAGATTAAATCTTTAAAATATTATCAAAATAAAATGAAGTTACGAGATACTTCATTTGATGTAAACATCATTTTGAAAACTTGACCCTGCCAACACTCAACAATCGCCCAACCGTAGCCTTTCTATCGAAGTGCTCTGGGTAGTGTTGCAGAAATTATCCAATTGGATGATGAACTCATTATGGGAGTTTGCCGCGCCAGGAAGACCACTTACGATGATCAGTCGTAGTAGTACAACCCCACCATTTTCTACATGTAGAGGAGAACCTGTCGGATTTACTTGTCAACCGCACACTGAACTCCTAAGGAATGGACCGCCTTAGCGGAACTTCCAGGCCATTTGGGCCAATATAATAAGGCTGGGCCGGCGCTACTCGGCCACTTACGCCACTCCTAGTTCAGATGAAATCCATGACTCTGAAACGTAAAGCTCGTCCCCACTTTCCCCAAGTAGAAACTTGTTGATACGGCTCCACCAAGAAGTCGTATCTATTTGGAAAGGAGAACTCACCGATATTTCCCAGGCGATGCCTGTTAATGGATTAACTTGTTCCAAGAATTTTACTTCCCGAGTGTTGGGTAAGTAATCAATTCATTTATCAAAACAGCAACCTTGTTGCGAATATAAAACACACCACAGAGCCGGATCCCTCAGGTTTTGAGCGAGTATTTAAATCCCCTTCGAAAGGAGGATCTTAAATATAAAAATGAGTTTTGGGATCCGCTCTAACTTTTAAAAATCATTTTGAAGACTCGCAAAACATTTTTAAGAATGTTTGGAGTAATGCTGATTTAACAAAATAAATCAGTCCCAATATATTAGAAAATATCTGAATATTATTATTTAAATAATATTTCCATAAAGAATAATCTTTATAAAAATAATTGAAGTAGAAGTTTTGAAACTTATACTTGAAATGAATATTAAATATCCAAAGATATACCTATACGAAAGTACTATCTTTATTTGAATAATCAAAAGTGAGTTTGATTATCGACACCTTATTCTTTAATAAAATAAAGAATATATCTCAGAAAATAATCGGAGTCATAGATCCTCAAATGAATATTCAAATAATATTCAATAAATAAAATAAGCTGAGTCATAAGCCCTCGAACGAATATTCGAAATAATATTCATTAAATAAAATAAAGGAGTCATAAGTCCTCGAATGAATATTCAAGATAATATTCATTAATAAAATAAAGTTAAAGTTATCGAATAAACCTTATTCGATTAATAGTTTTGAAAACTATGACCATATATATATATATAAGTATATATATATATATATATTTATATCCATATATACAAAATCTACTCGGGATCCTCGACTCCCGGTTTTAGAAAATATTTCCACCTTTGGGTCCCTATACTAAGGGTATATGTAAATTACTGCTATCCTCTAGCATAGGTATTATCAACAATTATATATGGAAAGAATACGAAACAGGCATGCATATATATATACCATAGCAGCATGCTTCAATATATACCACATTTGCTAATTAACCAACATGCATCTATCGCAAGATAATGCATATACATATACTCATCACCACAACAGTTATAACGGGTAGAAAACTTGCCTGAGCGACTGGCGGTGAAAAAAGGCTCGGGACGAGTCTGGTAACCTATAAACAACAAGTAAGTTGGAATTAAACCAAAGTCACTTGTAAATCTATACTTTAACTAACTTAGACTCTAACGCTTGTTTTGCGCTTACTGACTCGCTTAAGTCACTCGGGTACCCTCGGCTCCACCATTTTTAATAATTTAACCTTTATGAGTTTTAAGGCGATTCCTTCGCGAGTGTCTTACCAACTGCCTAACACTCTTATCATAATTGTTTCATACACTAATTAACCCTTTTTGGTCTTTAACCTATGTTTCAAAGTAAGGCGAGGGGAAAAGTTTCGTTCGCGAAATGCCGTTACTTGAAACGGTCGTTTCTCCTAAACCGTGCATCGGAATCGAACGAACTACATATCAAAACGAAGCTCGTAACATGAGGTATCTAAACATGGAAATGGTCATAATCTAGCAGGGGGTTCTCGGGTCCTAATGTTATGCACAAAAACAGTCTAAAGAAAATCGGACGTTACGACGGCTATGTTTACGCGATTTCCCAATTTTAAACCATTCAAAACCAACCCAATTCAACCTCAAATCCAACATACAACCAACATCCATCCTTATCACATCATAACAACCCCAACCAATTCAATTTTTAACATTCATACTTATGCCTAAGCTTAACTTTAACCATTCTTAAGTTCTTTTAATCAAAACAACAACATTTACCATTCCAATTCAATACCATTTCAAATCCCAAACTCTAAATCACAACATCAAGCTACAATATCATCCTACTAATCAAAATCATCTTATAATACATAGGAATCTAGGGTTTGGAGATGGTATACCTTCCTTGAAGTGGTGGGAGGAGCTAGGAAGCCTTAAGAAGCTTTGAGAAGTCTTAGGAATGCTTGGATCTTCAAGGAAAACAAGAAAAACTTCAAGTTAAAAACTTGAAAACACTATTCATAGTCTTCTTCTTTGATTAAATGAAGAAGATGGAGAAGGAATTGATGGCTTAAACTCATGATATAGCCCTAACTAAGCATGAAGATGATTAGGGAATTAACTCACCAATTTAGGAAGCTTGGATCTTTGATTTTGAATTTCTTGCTCTTTTGAATAGTAAAAAGCCGAGAGCTCTTCAAGAACAAGCCTTGGTTCTTTTTGATTTTGATGAAAAATGATTTTGCTTGGCTTGGTTGGCTTGTTTTTGTGTTTGATTTAGTTAATTACCTTGTTGCCCTTGAATTTGTGTGGTTCTCATTCAACCACACATCCTTCCTTCCCATGTCATGCCTATGTCATGTTGTGATGTCATCTTACCCTCTTTGTCCTCCTCTCATTGGTTGGGTGACATCACTCCCTCTAATCCATTTGCTTAACTTCCTAATCGTTTGCCTAATGACCGCTGATCTGTTATCGGTTCGCTTAACTTTCATTTTCGTTTATCGTTTGAAGGATCATACCCGGGATCTTATTACTTAGGTTCCCTTAACCGTTCTCAATACATTATATTCCTTTTTACGATCCTCTATTATAATCCTTTAATTTAAATCCGTTTTATCCTGTTACCTTATACTCAATCCTTTCCGTATCTAGTGGATTTCCGGGAAAAATCCAAGTGTTCGGAAATTGGATTCCGACGATCTTTATATACACTTATATACCACATAGAGTATTAATAATATCCCAGAAGATCAATAACAGAACCCCTACATAGTGTGGCATGAAAAGTTTTCTCATTCAGCAAAACACTATTCATAAGGGTTTCAAATTTTTTCAAAAATTGGGGTTATTACAGTCTCCCCTCCTTAAAAGGATTCCGTCCCGGAATCAGATAGAAATGAATAGGGATACCTTCTTAGTATTGCACTTTCTAACTCTCAAGTCAATTTTCCCACATTGTGGTTCTACCACCAAACTCCGCCTAGTTTGATAACCCTTCTCCTAAGCACTTGTTCATTTTCACTCTATAACCCTTCTTGGTTGCTCCATATAGGTTACGTCGGGTTGCGTGTCTATGCACTCATATGCCCCTATTTGTCTGGCATCCGAATTACACTTCCTTAACATTGATATGTGGAACATGCTATGAACTTACTACATGTTCGGGGGTAGGGCTAGCTCATATGCTAACTTCCCAAAACGTCTTAATATATCCAAGGGTCCAACAATTGGTGGACTTAGCTTTCCTTTCTTTCCGAATCTCATTAATTCTTTTCAAGGGAATACTTTTAACAATACAAGGTTGCCTCCTTCCTATTCTTTGTCCTTTCATGTCAAATCGACATACTTCTTATGTCCTTCCTGGCTACTACCAGTCGTCCTCTGATTAGATCTATTATATCCCTGGTCCTTTGGACTACTGCGGGTCCGAGCATCTTGCGCTCTACAACTTCATCCTAACATAAGGGAGATCGACATTGTCTTCCCTCAAGGATCTCATAAGGCGATACCTCAATACTGACATATGATCTATTGTCGTAAGATAACTTAATCCGCGTTAAGTGATCATTCCAAATTCTTTCAAGTCTATTACACAGACTCTCATCATAGCTTCTAATCATTATAGCTTTTGCTTCTCACTACCCATCCTTTTTCCCAGTTCGTAGTCGCTACTACCTTCCGTTCCTAATATTATACTAGTTATACTTTTGCTCGCTAGCGTTCTATAACTTTTTAATAACCACGTCAACCTTAGTATCACGAATGTGTTTCCATTCCGCATACTACCACCACTTTATTACTCCTTTTTCAGTTGTTTCTATTTTCCAAAATTTGATCAATCAAATAGAAGTAAAGGAATTTGTTGAGAGATCACTATGATCATGAACACTTGTTATATCGCATAGTTAGTACAGAAGGTGGCCAGCCTTTAGTACTTGACAAGCAATTAAACAACATGTGGTATCCTACTAGGCTTCTATCACAAAGATAGATAGTCATTCGGCAATACCTCCCCTTCTGGAAGGGTTGTTCTTCTCAGCTTACATGAAATGAAAAGAAGAGAAAAGAGCGAACTGAAGAGAATTGTATATATATGTAAAAATATTGCCATAAAATATCTGGCTTGGAATCTACCCCTTAACTATAGAGGTTTGTCATAGGAGAACAAAACATATATGTATTTATATCAACATCGAGTATTATCGCATCGCATTTCACATGCTTAAATATTTGCTATTCCGTCCATCATTCTATGGACCCATGCACTTCCTCTAGCTTATACACAATTACCTTTGAAACTCCCTCGATATCAAAAATCGAACCTGGGATCTCATTCTAGACATCATCGTTACTAGAATTCTATGCTTGCATCGCAACCTTCCTCGTATAATAATACGACTCTCTATTGATAAGAAAGAATAAATATTCAATAGGTAGATACTCTACTTAATTAGTCTATCAATGATAACTTATACACTACCACTACCCGATTAGTGGTATTCAATCTTAACATCCATTCCAATACAACTCTCACGGTTGTAATCAGCTCATTACTCGCAGAATCATTGCTGCCTTACTATGGTCCACCACTGACCTACTGTAGTCATTCATTTTCCATGAAGTCTTAATAGCTAACCATACGGAGTCCATACATCTCGTATCTAATTCTCCTAAGGAGTTAACATAACCACCAATCACAATTCATGAAGAACACTCCAAACTCTGACGTACTTTCATGACATGAAGCAGAT
Source organism: Apium graveolens (assembly GCF_009905375.1). NCBI lineage: Eukaryota > Viridiplantae > Streptophyta > Magnoliopsida > Apiales > Apiaceae > Apium > Apium graveolens. The sequence continues at coordinate 129,662,266 of NC_133649.1, read as the reverse complement.
AAAATTGCAGAAGAGTTTCAATCAAAGCAACGATAGCAGGTTAATACCATTCTTAGTCATATGCCTTAAATAGAAGACTTAACTCAAAGGTTCGTTTAGTCCTTTTTGAATCATGGTCCTGGATTATTCTCAAGATAGTACCTCCTAAGATAGATAGCCCGTTCCTGGCGATTACACGAATTAAACCTTTACCAACTACTATTACGGTTGGGTATTGCACAGTCATCAGAAGGAATGTCAATCTTCCAAACCATAATACAACCTTCATAGCTTTAACCATCATCATTGTATTCCTTTGGCACAAGCGCCTATAATTATCCTCTTACCTTTAAAGTGTCGGCCACCTCTTTGGCCTTACCTGATAGTAAAATTTCCTTACAGTCAATGTCATTTTAACCACCTCCAAATAAATTTTCTACCTTATTTCAATCACAGCTTATGTGAAAATGCTTTTCTTTAATATCTGATGAATAAATAAAAAAAATATCACCATTTTTCCATAAGTTATTGCCTCAATCTTTAGAGGTTAATCACTGTCACGACTGACTCTCAATCATACTTAGAACATCTTTTATCTTAGGTCCTAATTGCCCTGAACAATTTCGACCTTTACTGGTTCGATCCATACTTTCTCGTGGTTTAACACGTGCCCCACTTGGCATCATTATAATTACATCATATTTCCTTTATCAACATTTCTATTTTTGAGAATTTTGAATATTACCTTTCTCCTTGTAAAACCTCTAAGGTTATACTTGAATCATTCCTCCTGTATTCCCTAGATACAGGGCATATCAAGATACCATTTTTTTTAATACCAGAATCATTGTCTATATACTTCTGAAAAATTTCTCCACTGATTCTTAAAGGTTGTTATTACCTTAATCCTTTCCAATTCATATTGTCAAAACTCACACTATCCCTATTAAGGGTGAAATGCCAACCTTTATGCATTCCCCTAGGATTCATTTTAAGTTACCGATGTTCTATCCTTAATTCCACCTTTGAAAAGGTACATGCATCCATCCATGGATAAACCAAGTCATATATCCTTGATAGATTATTTTATTTATCATTCCCACCTCGATAGTCTATGCCTAACTTCATAATAGCATCCTTATTCAAATTGGGATCAATCCATATGGCTTCCAAAAGATAACAATGGTCATCCGCTTTTCTTTCCTGATTTGGTAATGATAACATGGATGTTCTGGAAGATATTGGTCATGTTCAACGTGAACTTCTTCTTAATAATTCCTTATTTACTTTTGTTGTTTATCTCAACAGTTACCTCAATGTTGGGATATCTTTCATACCTGGCGTCTCCCTTTCTGGGTATCGAGCCACCGGTCTTACACTTCACATTCTTGAAGGTCACTTCCTTCATCCAATTTTTCCTAATTTCTTACTTCCTTGTCTCCTCAGTCTATCCGCGTCTCATTATTTATCCTTCAAACTATTTCAAGGTTTCCTCGAATCCTCCCAACTTAAAGGGGATAAAGTATATTTATCTCTTATTCCTTCAACCATCAATTTAACTCATGGTGAATCAACCTCATCCTGACGACTACATACTTTTCTATTTCTATTGCTACGAGTCTTTAGGGTTTCCTCATACCCAACTTCCTTATCATTCCTCAAACTCTATTGCCTTTATATTCCTTTCCACTTCAGTTTCTTTTTATTTTCCTTTCTCTTATCATTATTTCATGAACCAACACAACATAAGCATTGATTTCAAATATCCCGTCATTCTGGATTCGTGTCCTCAGAACGAATCTTGATAACTTTTACAACTTAGATTCATAATTCATCATACTCATCCGCTTTTCTTCTAGCTCCAAAGCTTTTACACTACCTCCATAACCTTGGGAAGTACTTTCCCGAAAATAATTGTCTGAACTTAAATCAGTTTATTATAATCTCTTGCTCCGTGCCTTCCTTGGCCTTTCACCAGCGGGTGGCCTCTCTCTTAGGAGGGTAAGTGACAAAAATAGTCTTTTGTGATTCGTCAATCATTTAGAATCTTAAATGATTCATGTATTTCCTTTAGCCAGGCTCTTGCCTCGACTGGGTCAGCTTGTTCCTTGGAACTCTGAGAGCTTAGCGACTGAAAGGTCCTGAAAGAATTTCTCACCGCATTGTTTCCTCAGGGTGGTGGTTGGGGATAATAGTCTAAGTTCTGTCTAGACAGGTCCATGAATTGCCGTATAGGAGTACCGTCTCGGGTCTCCTTTCCTTACTCGACTTTCTATTTCCTTAGTATGAAATGTTTCATCCTACTCCCCATAATTGGGGTCATCTTTTAATTTACAATCCTCATTTTCCACTTCATTATGTTATGGGTTCCTTCTATCTTGATGGCGACCTCCCTGACTATCACGTTCAGGGTTTTCTCTAAATCTTATTCCTCAAACTAGCTTTCATCTAAGATTTCATCTTTAGGCTCTTGAACATTTGGAACCCAAATTCTATAGGAATACCTCATTATTCCTTTATCATCTTTCTCGGTATTAATCTTTTATCTAATTGTTGGCTCTCTGCCTTCATTCATCACTTTTTCTGGCACAATATGCTCTTTTCCAATAATTCGGTCTCTATTGCAATCTCAAACAGCTTTTCGGTACCGGCTCCGGTTACCTTCACTACTATTTCCAAAATCTCTTATAAACTCTCCCAAAGGCATTATCATCTTGAGTCTCTCCTTTTTACTAAGGGCATCAACCACCACATTGGCTTTCCCCGAATGATAAAGAATCTCCCAATCATTATTCTTGATTAGCTCTAACTGCCTCCTCTGGCATATGTTGAGCTCTTTCTACGTGAAAATGTACTAGAGCACTTATGGCTGAGGTAATTCTCGCACTTCTCTCCATACAAGTAGTGCCTCCAATCTTTAGGGTAAAACTATTGCCACGAGCCTAAGCTCATGGGCGGGGATATCGAATTTCATATTACCTTAATTGTCTTGACATGTACGCGATTACCTTACCGTGCTTCATCAGCACGCACCCTAAGCCCTTGTGCGAAGCGTCACTACACTTCACAAAATCTCCTTTTCCATCCGGCAACGCCAGCATAGGGGCCATCACCAACCTCTGCTTCAGTTCTTGAAAGCTGTTCTCGCATTTCTCTGTCCATTCGAACTTCTCAGTCTTACGAGTAAGCCGCGTTAAAGGGGCTACTATCTTTACAAACTTGTACGAACCTCCGGTAGTGACCGGCCAATCCTACCTCTGGTAGTCGACCTAACCATGGTCATCAATTCATCAGTGGTCCTTTATCCAATCTTGTCAGGATCCTCCATGGGATCCTCCTCAACAACTATCCCTTCTAGGACAACATCCTCAACCGCTACATCCTCAATATCAACATCATCCGGTCCTGCATTAGGACACTCTATCGGATCCACAATCCGATCTCCAATAAGTAATAAAACATCATCGTGTTGTTGCTCCTCAACCTCAGGGTTCGGTGTCCCGCTACCATATACGATAACGAACTACGCTCCTATCACGATATTTATAAGGGTTCCCATAAGGGTTTTAACTGTCTGTACTACGTTAGGTAGTCCAACTATGAACTTGGCAAGAGTTCTTATTATCTTAGTGAACTTATTATCTTAACGTCCCATCATCTCTGAGGTTTATAACGCTTGGCTCTGATACCACTTCTGTAACACCCCAAAATCCGGGGTCGGGGATCCGGGTTGTCACGAGTTCCATTTCCCTTAATAACACCCAATCTTAATAATTAATCAACTACTCTGTACTGTGACCCCACAATAAACACACACACCACACGTTATAGTCTCAGAGATGAACATCCAAAAATAATCACAAGTCATTTTATTCCACAATTATCTGCCAATACACCTTAAAAGGTTTTCTGAATAAATTTACATTTTCTTTGCCATTATTACAATTCATAAGTATACATAAATCTGGTACATCAAAAGTTGAAGCCTAGTCTATTGGTAGTTCCCACCTTAGCTACAGCGACTTCAATGCCTATAGGAAGCTGCAGAATGTTTCCTATCCGCTCAAGAATTGGGAGCTTGGTCATGTTCATCTTGTCTATCTGATGTTGTGTGATGAAAGAAGAAAGCAAGGGTGAGCAGCAAGCCCACCAAAATAATATGTATAATGATTAATAGTATATAAGCCTTCTCTTAGTACTCATGAAAGTCTTGGTCAAAAGAAATGAACCAAGTTTATATCTTAATGCGATGAAGTCGCAAAATATTCAGTATATATATATATATACATATATACTTTTCAAAATATTGGAAGTCCTCTTCCATGCATAATATACACAAAGTCCCAGTGTATAACTGTATAAAAAAAATATCGTTGCAAGGTGATCTCATATATCTAACCTTGTCTCAACGTTTTTCTGAAAATCTTTGTCATTCATAAGACAATTATTAATTAGATATAAGTTTAAAAGATGAAGTTACAAGATACCCCAATATACTTATATATTTCTCAAATACTACTTGAACTACCACCGTTCAAGTTATAATTAGCTTCAAAATTTCATCACATAGATGAGACTATAAGACAAGATTTGAATAGATTAAATCTTTAAAATATTATCAAAATAAAATGAAGTTACGAGATACTTCATTTGATGTAAACATCATTTTGAAAACTTGACCCTGCCAACACTCAACAATCGCCCAACCGTAGCCTTTCTATCGAAGTGCTCTAGGTAGTGTTGCAGAAATTATCCAATTGGATGATGAACTCATTACGGGAGTTTGCCGCGCCAGGAAGACCACTTACGATGATCAGTCGTAGTAGTACAACCCCACCATTTTCTACATGTAGAGGAGAACCTGTCGGATTTACTTGTCAACCGCACACTGAACTCCTAAGGAATGGACCGCCTTAGCGGAACTTCCAGGCCATTTGGGCCAATATAATAAGGCTGGGCCGGCGCTACTCGGCCACTTACGCCACTCCTAGTTCAGATGAAATCCATGACTCTGAAACGTAAAGCTCGTCCCCACTTTCCCCAAGTAGAAACTTGTTGATACGGCTCCACCAAGAAGTCGTATCTATTTGGAAAGGAGAACTCACCGATATTTCCCAGGCGATGCCTGTTAATGGATTAACTTGTTCCAAGAATTTTACTTCCCGAGTGTTGGGTAAGTAATCAATTCATTTATCAAAACAGCAACCTTGTTGCGAATATAAAACACACCACAGAGCCGGATCCCTCAGGTTTTGAGCGAGTATTTAAATCCCCTTCGAAAGGAGGATCTTAAATATAAAAATGAGTTTTGGGATCCGCTCTAACTTTTAAAAATCATTTTGAAGACTCGCAAAACATTTTTAAGAATGTTTGGAGTAATGCTGATTTAACAAAATAAATCAGTCCCAATATATTAGAAAATATCTGAATATTATTATTTAAATAATATTTCCATAAAGAATAATCTTTATAAAAATAATTGAAGTAGAAGTTTTGAAACTTATACTTGAAATGAATATTAAATATCCAAAGATATACCTATACGAAAGTACTATCTTTATTTGAATAATCAAAAGTGAGTTTGATTATCGACACCTTATTCTTTAATAAAATAAAGAATATATCTCAGAAAATAATCGGAGTCATAGATCCTCAAATGAATATTCAAATAATATTCAATAAATAAAATAAGCTGAGTCATAAGCCCTCGAACGAATATTCGAAATAATATTCATTAAATAAAATAAAGGAGTCATAAGTCCTCGAATGAATATTCAAGATAATATTCATTAATAAAATAAAGTTAAAGTTATCGAATAAACCTTATTCGATTAATAGTTTTGAAAACTATGACCATATATATATATAAGTATATATATATATATTTATATCCATATATACAAAATCTACTCGGGATCCTCGACTCCCGGTTTTAGAAAATATTTCCACCTTTGGGTCCCTATACTAAGGGTATATGCAAATTACTGCTATCCTCTAGCATAGGTATTATCAACAATTATATATGGAAAGAATACGAAACAGGCATGCATATATATACCATAGCAGCATGCTTCAATATATACCACATTTGCTAATTAACCAACATGCATCTATCGCAAGATAATGCATATACATATACTCATCACCACAACAGTTATAACGGGTAGAAAACTTGCCTGAGCGACTGGCGGTGAAAAAAGGCTCGGGACGAGTCTGGTAACCTATAAACAACAAGTAAGTTGGAATTAAACCAAAGTCACTTGTAAATCTATACTTTAACTAACTTAGACTCTAACGCTTGTTTTGCGCTTACTGACTCGCTTAAGTCACTCGGGTACCCTCGGCTCCACCATTTTTAATAATTTAACCTTTACGAGTTTTAAGGCGATTCCTTCGCGAGTGTCTTACCAACTGCCTAACACTCTTACCATAATTGTTTCATACACTAATTAACCCTTTTTGGTCTTTAACCTATGTTTCAAAGTAAGGCGAGGGGAAAAGTTTCGTTCGCGAAACGCCGTTACTTGAAACGGTCGTTTCTCCTAAACCGTGCATCGGAATCGAACGAACTACATATCAAAACGAAGCTCGTAACATGAGCTATCTAAACATGGCAATGGTCATAATCTAGAAGGGTGTTCTCGGGTCCTAATGTTATGCACAAAAACAGTCTAAAGAAAATCGGACGTTACGACGGCTATATTTACGCGATTTCCCAATTTTAAACCATTCAAAACCAACCCAATTCAACCTCAAATCCAACATACAACCAACATCCATCCTTATCACATCATAACAACCCCAACCAATTCAATTTTTAACATTCATACTTATGCCTAAGCTTAACTTTAACCATTCTTAAGTTCTTTTAATCAAAATAACAACATTTACCATTCCAATTCAATACCATTTCAAATTCCAAACTCTAAATCACAACATCAAGCTACAATATCATCCTACTAATCAAAATCATCTTATAATACATAGGAATCTAGGGTTTGGAGATGGTATACCTTCCTTGAAGTGGTGGGAGGAGCTAGGAAGCCTTAAGAAGCTTTGAGAAGTCTTAGGAATGCTTGGATCTTCAAGGAAAACAAGAAAAACTTCAAGTTAAAAACTTGAAATCACTATTCATAGTCTTCTTCTTTGATTAAATGAAGAAGATGGAGAAGGAATTGATGGCTTAAACTCATGATATAGCCCTAACTAAGCATGAAGATGATTAGGGAATTAACTCACCAATTTAGGAAGCTTGGATCTTTGATTTTGAATTTCTTGCTCTTTTGAATAGTAAAAAGCCGAGAGCTCTTCAAGAACAAGCCTTGGTTCTTTTTGATTTTGATGACAAATGATTTTGCTTGGCTTGGTTGGATTGTTTTTGTGTTTGATTTAGTTAATTACCTTGTTGCCCTTGAATTTATGTGGTTCTCATTCAACCACACCTCCTTCCTTCCCATGTCATGCCTATGTCATGTTGTGATGTCATCTTACCCTCTTTGTCCTCCTCTCATTGGTTGGGTGACATCACTCCCTCTAATCCCTTTGCTTAACTTCCTAATCATTTGCCTAATGACCGCTGATCTGTTATACGGTTCACTTAACTTTCGTTTTCGTTTATCGTTTGAAGGATCATACCCGGGATCTTATTACTTAGGTTCCCTTAACCTTTCTCAATACATTATATTCCTTTTTATGATCCTCTATTATAATCCTTTAATTTAAATCCGTTTTATCCTGTTACCTTATACTCAATCCTTTCCGTATCTAGTGGATTTCCGGGAAAAATCCAAGTGTTCAGAAATTGGATTCCGACGATCTTTACATACACTTATATACCACATAGAGTATTAATAATATCCCAGAAGATCAATAACAGAACCCCTACATAGTGTGGCATGAAAAGTTTTCTCATTCAGCAAAACACTATTCATAAGGGTTTCAAAAATTTTCCAAAAATTGGGGATATTACAATACCACCGAGCCGGATCCCTCAGGTTTTGAGCGAATATTTAAATCCCCTTTGAAAGGAAGATCATAAATAAATAAAAATGAGTTTTTTGGGATCCGCTCTAACCTTTAAAAATCATTTTGAAGGCTCACAAACATTTTTAAGGATGTTTCGAGTAATGCTGATTTAATAAAATAAATCAGTCCCAATATATTAGAAAATATCTGAATATTATTATTTAAATAATATTCCCATAAAGAATAATCTTTATAAAAATAATTAAAGTAGAAGTTGTAAAACTTATACTTGCCATGAATATTAAATAACCAAAGATATACTTATACGAAAGTACTATCTTTATTTGAATAATCAAAAGTGAGTTTGATCATCGACACATTATTCCTTAATAAAATAAAGAATAATAATTAGTAGATAATCGGAGTCATAAGTCCTCGAATGAATATTCAAAATAATATTCATTAATAAAATAAACGGAGTCATAAGCCCTCGAATTAATATTCAAAATAATATTCATTAATAAAATAAAGTTATCGAATAAACCTTATTCGAATAATAATTTTGAAAACTATTCATATATATATATATAAATATATATATATATATATTATACTCGGGAACATCGACTCCCGGTTTTAGAAAAATGTTCACCTTTGGGTCCCCTATACTAAGGGTATATGCAAATTACCGCTTATCTCTAGCATAGGTATTATCAACTGAATCAACAGATATATGTATCAAGAATACGAAACAGGCATGCATATATACCATATCACATGCTACAATATATCGCAAGAATTTGCTAAATAACCATTATGCATCTATCACAAGATAATGCATGTACAAATGTATACATCACAACAACAGTATAACGGATAGAAAACTTGCCTGAGCGACTGGGGGTTACAAATGGCTTTGGACGAGTCTGGTAACCTATAAACAACATATAAGTTGGAATTAAACCAAAGTCACTTATAAACCTATACTTTAACCAATTTAGACTCTAACGCTCGCTTTGCGCTTACTGATTCTCTTAAGTCGCTCGAGTACCCTCGGCTCCACCATTTTTAATAATTTAACCATTACGAGTTTTAAGGCGATTCTTTTGCGAGTGTCTTACCAACTGCCTAACACACTTTACATAAATGTTTCATACTCCAATTAGTCCTTTTAGGTCTTTAACCTATGTTTCAAAGTAAGGCGAGGGGTAATGATTTGTTCGTGAAACGTCGTTACTTAAAACGGCCGTTTCTCCTAAACCGTACATCGGAATCAAATGAACTACATATCAAAATGAAGCTCGTAACATGAACTATCTAATCATGGCAATTGTCAGAACCTAGAAGTGAATTCACGGGTCCTAATGTTAAGAACAAAAACAGCCTAAAGTAAATCGGACATTATGACGGCTATGTTTACGCGATTACCCAAATTTAAACCACTCCAAATCAACCCACAATCAATCCACAATCACAACCCAATCAAAATTCCATCCATAACTCACCATAACAGCCCCAACAACTCCATATTATCAATTTATACTATTCTTAAACTTGAATTTAAACTACACTTAAGTTCATTAATCAACAATCCAAGAACTACCACTCCAAAAACTTCACAAAATTAACTAATCTCTACATTTACAACTAGCAAGCCTCTCATGAATTATAATCAACAAAACTAAACCTAATTACTCAAATAAAGTTAGGGTTTGGAGGGGTTATACCTTCCTTGGAGAGTGGAGAATCAAGTGAATATCTTGGAATCACCCTTAAAGTCCTTATCCAAGCTTAATTTAAACAAAACTTCAAGAACAAAAAATTTAGTTCTTGAAAAACACTATTCACCATCTTCTTCCATGATTTTTAGGAAGAGATTGTGAATGATTTAGGAGCTCAAACTTATAGGATATCCATAACTATGCATAAGGAGTCTTAGATAATTACCTTGCAATTTAACAAAGCTTGGAACTAGGTTTTTGATTTTTCTTTCTTTGGAAAAGAAGAAAAACCGAGAGCTTGATGAAGAATGGGGAGAAAATTTTTTGTTTTTGGTGAAAATGAATTGTTGGCTTGGTTGGTTGATATTTTGATTTATTTTGTTACCTTTTTACCATGGTAATTTTTGTGTGGTTCTAATTCAACCAACAACACACTTGCTTGGTCATGCTTATGTCACCATGTGATGTCACCCTCCCTCCTTTGTCCTCTTCTCATTGGTTTGATGACATCATCCCCACTAATCTCTTTGATTAGCTTTTAATTATTTGGCTAATGACCGCTGATCTGTTATACGGTTCGCTTAACTTTCGTTTTCGTTTATCGTTTGAGGGATCATACCCGGGATCTTATTACTTAGGTTCCCTTAACTTTTCTCAATACATTATATTCCTTTTTATGATCCTCTATTAAAATCCTTGAATTTAAATCCTTTTTATCCTGTTACCTTATACTCAATTCTTTCGATATCTGGTGGATTTTCGGGAAAAATCAAAAGGTTCAAATTTGGATTCTGATGATCTTTACACACACTTATATATCATATAGAGTACCAATAAAATCTCAGAATATCCATAAAAGAACCCCTACATAGTGTGGCATGAACAGTTTTCTTATTCAGCAATATTAGCAAAACACTATTCATAAGGGTTTCAAAAATTCCAAAAATTGGGGTTATTACTGTCTCCCCTCCTTAAAAGGATTCTGTCCCGGAATCAGATAGAAAATGAGTAGGGATACTTTCTTAGAATTGCACTTTCTAACTCTTACATAATTTTCCCACATTGTGGTTCTACCATCAAACTCTGACTAGTTTGATAACTCTTCTCCTAAGCATTTGTCCATTTTTGATCTATAACCCTTCCTGGTTGCTCCATGTAGGTTACGTCTGGTTGCATGTCTATGAGCTCATATGCCCCTATTTGTCCGGCATCCGAATTACACTTCCTTAACATTGATACGTGGAACACGTTATGAACTTGCTACATGTTCGGGGGTAGGGCTAGCTCATATGCTAACTTCCCAATACGTCTTAATACCACAAAGGGTCCAACAATTCATAGGCGTAGCTTTCCTTTCTTTCTTTTTTTGAACCTCATCAATCCTTTCCAAGGGATACCTTTAACATTACTAGATCCCCAATTTCCTATTCTTTGTCCTTTTGTGTCGAATTAACATACTTTTTATGTCCATCTTAGGCTACTACCAGCCATCCTCTGATTAAATCTATTATATCCTTGGTCCTTTGAATCACTGCTGGTCCGGGCATCTTGCGCTCTGCAATCTTCATCCTAACATAAGGGAGATCGACATTGTCTTCTCTCAAGGATCTCATAAGGCGATACCTCGATACTGACATACGATCGATTGTCATGAGATAACTTAACCCACGTTAAGTGATCATTCCAAATTCTTTCAAGTCTATTGCACCGGCTCTCATCATAACTTCTAGCATTATAGCTTTTGCTTCTCACTACCCATTCTTTTCCAGTTCGTAGTCGTTACTATCTTCCGTACATAATACTATACTCGTTACACTTTTGCTCTTTAGCGTTCTATAACCTTTTAATAACCACATCAACCTTAGTATCACGAACGTGTTAGAATCAGAATACCACCGCACTGATACTACTCTTTTCTAGCTGCTTCTATCTTCGAAAGCTTGATCTATCATATAGAAGTAAAAGAATTTGTTGAGAGATCACTATGATCATGAACACTTGTTCTATTGCATAGTTAGTACAGAAGGTGGCCAGCCTTTAGTACTTAACAAGCAATTAAACAACATGTGGTATCCTACTAGGCTTCTATCACACAGATAGATAGTCATTTAGCAATACCTCCCCTTCTGGAAGGGTTGTTCTTCTCATCTTATATGAAATGAAAAGGAGAAAAAAGAACGAATTGAAGAGAATTGTATATATATAAAATATACTGCCATAAAATATCTGGCTGGGAATCTACCCCTGAACTATAGAGGTTTGTCATAGGAGAACAAAACATATACGTATATATATCAACATCAGGTATTCGCTATTCCATCCATCATTCTATGGACCCATGCTCTTCCTCGAGCTTATACACAATCACCTTTGAAACTCCCTCGATATCGAAACTCGAATCTGGGACCTCATTCTAGACATCATCATTACTAGAATTTTATGCTTGCACTGCAACCTTCCTCGTATAGTAATACGACTCTCTATTGATAGAAGAAATAAATATTCAATAGGTAAATAATCGACCTAGTTTTTCTATCAAAGATAACTTATACGTCAACACGACCCGATTAGTGGTACTCAATCTCAACATCCATTCCAATACAACTCTCACGGTTGTAATCGACTCATTACTCGCAGAATCATTGCTGTATTATTATGGTCCACCACTGACCTACTGTCATCATTCACTTTCCATGAAATCTTAATATCTAACCATACGGAGTCCATACATGTCGTATAGAATTCTTCTAAGGAGTTAACATAATCACCATTCATAATTCATGAAGAACACTCCAAATTCTGACGTACTTTCATGACATGAAGCAGATAAAATTGCAGAAGAGTTTCAATCAAAGCAACGATAGCAGGTTAATACCATTCTTAATCATATGCCTTAAATAGAAGACTTAACTCAAAGGTTCGTCTAGTCCTTTTTGAAACATGGTCCTGGCTTATCTCAAGATAGTACCTTCTGAGATAGATAGCCCGCTCATGGCGATTACACGAATTGAACCTTTACCAACTACTATTACGGTTGGGTATTGTACAGTCATCAGAAGGAATGTCAATCTTCCAAACCATAATACAACCTTCACAGCTTTAACCATCATCACTGTATTCCTTTGGCACAAGCGCCTATAATTATCTTCTTACCTTTAAGGTGTCGGCCACCTCTTTGGCCTTTCCTGATAGTAAAATTTCCTTATAGTCAATGTCATTTAAACCACCTCCAAATAAATTTTCTACCTCATTTCAATCACTGCTTATGTGAAGATGTTTTCCTAAAAATCTGATGAGTAAAAAAAAATATCACCATTTTTCCATAAGTTATTGCCTCAGTCTTTAGAGGTTAATCACTGTCACGACTGACTCTCAATCATACTTAGAACATCTTTTATCTTAGGTCCTAATTGCCCTGAACAATTTCGACCTTTACTGGTTCGATCCATACTTTCTCGTGGTTTAACACGTGCCCCACTTGGCATCGTTATAATTACGTCATATTTCCTTTATCAACATTTCTATTCTTGAGAATTTTGAGTATTACCTTTCTCCTTGTAAAACCTCTAAGGTTATCCTTGAATCGTTCCTCCTGTATTCCCTAGATACAGGGCATATCAAGATACCATTTATTAATACCAGAATCATTGTCTATATACTTCTGAAAAAATTTCTCCACTGATTCCTAAAGGTTGTTATTACCTTAATCCTTTCCAATTCATACTGTCAAAACTCATACTATCCCTATTAAGGGTGAAATGCCAACCTTTACGCATCCCCTAGGATTCATTTTAAGTTACCGATGTTATATCCTTAATTCCACCTTTAAAAAGGTACATGCATCCTTCCATAGATAAATCAAGTCATATATCCCTGATAAGAGTGTCTTATTCAATCATTCCCACCTCAATAGTATATGCCTAATTTCACAATAACATCTGTATTCAAAATGAGGTCAATCAATATGGCCTCCAAAAGATAACAACGGTTATCCGCTTTTCTTGCCTAATTTGGTAACGATAACAAGGATGTTCTGGAAGATATTGGTCGTGTTCAACGTGAACTTCTTCTTAATAATTCCTTATTTACTTTTGTTGTTTATCTCAACAGTCATCTCAATGTTGGGATATCTTCCATACCTGGCGTCTCCCTTTCTGGGTATCAAGCCACCAGTCTTACACTTCACATTCTTGAAGGTCACTCCCTTCATCCAATTTTCCTAATTTCTTACTTTCTTATCTCCTTAGTCTATCCGCGTCTCATTATTTATCCTTCGAACTATCTCAAGGTTTCCTCGAATCCTCCCAACTTACAGGGAATAAAATATATGTATCCCTTATGCCTTCAATCATCAATTTTTAACTCATGGTGAATCACCCTCATCCTGACGATTACATACTTTTCTATTTCTATTGCTACGAGTCTTTAGGATTTCCTCATACCCAACTCCCTTATCATTCCTCGAACTCTATTGCCTTTATATTCCTTTTCACTTCAATTCCTTTTTATTTTCCTTTCTCTTATCATTATTTCATGAACCCACTAATTATTTACTTCCAACATCACGTCGTTCTGGGATTCTTGTCCTCCGAACGAATCT
>NC_133649.1:129235595-129347901 GCF_009905375.1 Apium graveolens | reverse complement strand
CATTTCAACAATATCACCTTTGTGATCTCTGTACTTGGGAAAATATGGGCGGTCAGACTTTACAGAGTAAAGCTTCTTCTATCTTTGAATTTGTGACTTTAAATAACCTGCAGCACCATCTGTTAATCTATTTTTCACTTGAAGTAAAAATAGAACATGTTCCAGTTCTTCAAATAACTTCAGTGGAATAGCATTTTGCCTGATATGGAATACCTTTCCATCTGTCATAAAATATAACAAGATATGTTCTTTCAAAACAAAATGGTAAACCATTTGTACAGATTCAAGTTGATTCAATCTTTCAGGAGTTGCTCCTACTCCAGGTTCACTTAGGGAAGTTGGATCATTGGTAGTGTTGTGTACTCTTCTTTCATCAGAACTACCCAATCCAGATTTATCTCTTGCTTCCTTTCCTGTAACAACTCTTGCTTCAAAACCACTTGATGTATTCTTCAAAGGTTGAGTCTGTTGAGCTTTGGTGAATCCTGGTAGGAGTATCTTTGAAGGTTTAACATGAGCAATGTCAGAGGTTTCCTTTTCCTTAACTTCTGATATCAAGTCAACTTGAGCTATGTCAGAGGTTGCTTGCTTCACTGTCATATCAGAACTTACTAAGTCTTGACTCTGAACAACATGAGCCATGTCAGAGGTTGTTTGAGAAATATTCTTTTTCATCAGAATAAGACTAGCATCTTCTTCATCAATTATTTCTTCATCCATGACTGGCATATAAACCTTTAAAGGTTCATCAACTTTTTCCTTGCCCTTGGACCTTAGATCTACTTCCATTTGTGATTTAGCTTTGGTTGCCTCGGAATTTGTTCTTTCCTTTATCACAATACCCTTAAGCTTTGGAAGTTTCTTTTCAACAACAGAAGCTTTAGATTTTGTCTTGACACTTTCTGCTTTGAGTCTAGCTTCTTCTTCCTTTAGACTCTCAAAGTCCATTCCTGGATTTTCTTTAAGAAATAATTTCTTTGAAATTTCTTCATCAAGTTCCAGATGTTCACCAGAACTTATCCTTTTACCAGTATCAGAACTTATTCTTCTCCCAGTATCAGAACTTGTTCTTTGTGCAGAAATTTCAGTTGTCTTTGATGAAGAACCTTTACCACCTTTGCCTTGACTGAAGGGTTTTAAGCACATAAACGCAACAAAAACGTAAATTTAAATCTTAAAAAAAACGAAACCCTAGGCAGGATCCATGCGAAAAATAATATTTAATTCGTAGTTTAGTATGTTTACCTTAAGAAGCTTTACATTAATGGAAAGATGGAGGTCTTTAATAGCGATCCAAGAACGACGAGCGGAGATCCCTAGCAGCTGCTCCTCATGTGTGAAGCACACCACCGGTATCCACCAAGAGTACAATGTGATGGAGGAGGAAGAGGTTGAGAGAATTAGTTGTCTCCCTCTTGTTCTACTTTAGAATTAGGGTTAATTATTTGGGTTGAGACAAATAGGGTTTATAATAGTATATATTTATAGGCAAAATTTTCAGCTGAAAATTTTCCATAAAATATTATTATTATTAACCCTTTAATTGATTATTCTTATTAACCAATTAACTAATAATTAAAACACCTTTTAATCATTAATCCCTTATCTAAACACTTTAGAAAAATAATGCTCTCACTTGATTTAATTTCCAAAATTAAATTCTTAATTAATAATATTAAGAACTTTTCTTAATTAATTTATAATTAATTAAATCTCATTTAATCCATTATTAAATCTGCTAATAAATTAATTATTTTACAAATAAATAATTACCAGCCATTATTAATTAATTCCTCCACTATTAAATCATTCTCTTTTATGGTGTGACCCTGTAGGTTCAATATTAAGCCGGTAGTAGAAATAAATAATAATAAAACTATTTTATCATTATTTATATAAATTCTCTAATTCATTAAATATGATTAATTAATAAATTAATCATATTTATTCTACATCGTGAGGGATACTTCTCAGCATATCGTGACTATCCGGATAATACGAATTCACTGTTTAGAATACCAAGAACCTATTCAGTGAGTAGTTAATGTACAATCAATTCCTTCTACCCTGCAATGTCATGATTAAATACAAGGCATGGAACTTGTGTCAAGCCTATCTTATTTAATCATTTGCTTTCCCATTCACTATGCTTAGTTCTATTTAATGTAAATTAGAAACTCCTTTCTAATTTCATTCACTCTGGCCAGAGTTTCATGAACTAGCATAAGTCGATCAGCATTGAACATTCTCTTCCTTCACTGGAAGGGGTAGATCCTTCATTGATCATACACTATCTTCGTGTACAAATTCCTATACCCACTAGAGCCCTTATAATTGTCCCTGGAGACTAAGAACTAAACCAAAGCATAGTTCAGTGTACACAAGATGACTATGATGACCTCAAGTCTAAGGATACTTGTACAACTATCACTATGTGAACAACTGCTAACACGTGAGTGAATTCCATCAGTTGTTCAGCTGTGTGAGTCATGTTCAGTGAACTTATTCTATAATAAGCACCTACATACTAGTTATAGTGTCACCACACAAATGTCTACGAGAACAGACATCCTTCATAATGAAGCAAGCATAGTATGTACCGATCTTTGCGGATTACTAATTACCAGTTAGTAATCCTATGACCAGGAAATATTTAAGTTTAGAGTTATCATCTTAGGTCTCACTATTATGATCTTATCATAATCCATAAAAAGCTTTACTCTAAATTATGGTATATCTTATTTAAACACTTAAATAGATAAAGCCCGAAAACAAGTCTTTTATTAATATCAATGAAATCAAAACAGATTATATAAAAGTTATTCCTAAATCATCATACATGATTGGATTTAGGACATATCTCTTTCAATCTCCCACTTGTACTAAAGCCAATCATTCTAGTATCTAATACCCATCTTGTCTTTATGACGATCAAAGTGACTTTGAGAAAGTAGCTTTGTGAGTGGGTCTGCTACGTTGTTATTTGTGTTAACTCTCTTGACGTCTCCTCTTTCAATACAATACAAGAAATGTTACCGCGCTCCCATTAACCTTTTTGTAGACACATGGTTCATCTATATTTTTGATAAAACCAAACTCTTTGATTTTCTCATCAAAACGGATGTTCCATCTACGAGAAGCATACTTTAAACCATATATGGTTCGCAGCAGATTACACACTAGGTGTTCATTTCCCTTGGAAAGAAAACCCTCTGGCTGTGTCATATACACTTCCTCTTCAAGTTTCCCATTGAAGAAGGCCGTTTTCACGTCCATTTTCCAGATCTCATAGTCGTAGTAAGCAGCAATCGCAAGCAAAATCCGAATTGATTTTAACAGGGCTATAGGCAAAAAAGTTTCATCAAGGTCAATCCCTTGCCTTTGTCTGAATCCTTTTGCCACGAGCCTGGCCTTATAGGTCTCCACCTGCCCATCTGCTCCAATCTCTCTTTTGTATACCCACTTGCACCCAATAGGCTTAACACCTTTAGGCGCCTCAACCAGAGTCCATACTTGGTTGGTATACATAGATTCCATTTCGGATTTCATGGCACTATGCCATTCTCTGAGTCAACACTACTCATAGCCTTATTATAGGTCACAGGGTCGTCATCATCAATGATTGACAACTCATTGTCATTCTTAATGACAAGGCCATAATACCTCTCAGGTTGGCGAGACACTCTCCCTGACCTACGAATGGGTTGTTCCATAGAAGGTTGTTCAGTCTGAACAGGTGTTTCCACTTGATCCGTAGTAGTTTGTGCTTCTTGAACTTCATCAAGTTTAATTTTGCTCCCACTGTTTCCTTCAAGGATAAACTGCTTTTCCAAAAAGGTAGCATATCTGGAGACAAACACCCGATGATCGGTGTAAAAGTAATACACTAAAGTCTCTTTAGGATATCCCACAAAATTACATTTTACGGATTGAGATTCCAGCTTATCTGGGTCAACTTTCTTGACATAAGCTGGACATCCCCAAATCTTAACGTGTTTAAAACTCGGTTTCCTTTCTTTCCATATCTCATATGGAGTTTGAGGAACAGATTTGGAAGGCACCTTATTCAGTAAATATGTTGAGGTTTCCTATGCATAACCCCACAGGAATACTGAAAGATTCGCATAGCTCATCATGGACCGAACCATGTCTAACAAAGTTCAATTTCTCCTTTCAGATACCCCATTCAACTGTGGAGTATATGGAGGAGTCCACTGGGAGACTATACCATTTTCTTTGAGATAAGCTAGAAACTCTCCATTCAAGTATTCACCACCTTGATCTGATCGAAGAGTTATAATACTATGTTTGTTTTGTTTCTCCACTTCATAATTATATTCTTTGAACTTTTCAAAGGCTTCAGACTTGTGTTTCATCAAATACACATATCTGAATCTAGATCGATCATCTATGAAAGCAATGAAGTATGAAAATCCGCCCATGGACATTGGTCCACATACATCTGTGTGTACCAATCCTAGAAAATCTGCAGCCCTCTTTCCATGTCCACTAAATGGAGATTTGGTCATTTTACCCAATAGACAAGACTCGCATGTAGGATATGATTCAAAATTAAAGGGGTCAAGTAACCCTTCCTTATGCAATGTCCGTAGTCTATTTTCACTAATATGACCAAGTCCGCAGTGCCACAAGAAAGTGAGATTTTCATCATCCCTTTTTCTTTAATTAGTATGTTCAATTTGTAGTAAATTATGCTCTACGTCACATACATACAGACCATTGTTTAAAATACCACTTCCATAAAGAACGTTATCTCTAAGAATTGAACATTTATTATTCTGAATAACAAACGAAAATCTAGCCAAGTCTAACATGGAATAGAAATAATATTCCTCACAATCGAGGGAACAAAATAACAATTATTTAGAACAATAGTCTTGCCCGTAGGCATATGTAAATGAAATGATCCTACAGCTTCAGCAGCAACTCTTGCTCCATTTCCCATCCGTAGAATCACCTCCTCTTCTTCAAGAGTCCTACTTCTCCTTAGTCCCTGCAATGAATTGCAAATATGAGAACCACAGGCGGTATCTAATACCCAAGTAGAAATTTGACTTGGTGACATATTAACTTCGATCATGAACATACCTGAATCAGAAGCGGTAGTCTCACTACCCTTCTTCTTCTTCAATTCTGCAAGGTAAATCTTGCAGTTCCTCTTTCAGTGCCCCACCTTGTTACAGTGAAAGCAAACAGCTTTGCTCTTGGGGTCTTCAGCTTTTGGTGGAACCGGCTTTTTCTCACCTACTTTCTTCTTCTTGGAAGGGTTCTTCTTCCTTTTCTTAGGATTGAAACCTTCACCAATTAGAAGAACAGAACTCTTCTTAGGGGGGAAATTCGATTCCGCAGTCTTCAACATGTTGTGGAGTTCAGGCAGGCTGACATCCAGCTTATTCATGTGAAAGTTCACAATAAACTGCGAGAACGAACTCGGAAGTGATTGCAAGACCAAGTCTTGGCTCAGCTCCCCATCCATGGCAAAACCAAGTTGTCCAAGACGTTCAATCAAATTGATCATCTTAAGTACATGGTCATTCACAGATGATCCCTCAGACATCCTACAACCGAACAGCTCCTTCGATATCTCATATTGAGCTGTCCTCCCTGCCACATCATACAACTCTTTTAGATACATAAGGATAGTGTGAGCATCCATATGCTCATGTTGCTTCTGTAGTTCAATGTTCATGGAAGCTAGCATGATGTATTGAGCAACATTTGCATCATCTATCCACTTACGATACACAACATGTTCATCATTATGTGCATCGCTAGCAGGTTCAGTAGGCTTAGGTGAGTCAAGCACATATTCCAGCTTCTCAACCTTGAGAACAATTCTCAAGTTTCGAAGCCAGTCAGCAAAATTAGGACCATTCAACTTATGAGCATCTAGTATACTCCGGAGTGATAGTGCAAAAGACATAATGAATATAGTAAATCTGTAAATGATGAACACATAACAACACTTAGTAAATATTCAATTTCATTTCAAAACACTATATGAATCGGGTCTTTATTCATAAGTGGCTCCCACTAGTTTATCTAATTTATACAACCCCTAAGTGAAAATTAAGCATTCATAATTCTAGTGGGAATAGGGATCCTACATTTCATCACACAACCTCGGCTGTAGCACGAAACGTCATGTGATGTTCAATAGGCAGAAAACTCTTGTCAATTACATCTTATGTTATTCCCTAATAAAACTTTATCCTCTTGAATAATTGAGTCATGGCCGTAGCACGACAAACTCAATATTCTAAGTCATGTCTAACCCAACATTTCGTACAATTGAATTAGTCTCCAACTGCCCACGGTTGTAGAACGTAAAGACCTTTAGATTCTAATTCAATGTACACATCTCTATGTAATAGACAAGTATTTCTTATTTCGAAATCAAAGCCCTCGGCTGTAGCATGAACCGCCAATGATTTAAAAATAAGAACCACTTTCTACCATGTTGGAAGGCTATGACCGACATAAGCCCGTTGTGTTATTGGCCAATTACTACTTGATATTATTTAATTTTAGAGGGATTATATTATGTTACAATCATAATCATATTATAAAGAGATTCTTCCTTTTAAATTAAATATTTCAAATCAATAATCGATAATCAGATGATTCCCAGATCGGGGGGAGCATTGTCAAGAGGCGTCACTTAATACCCCTTTCTTACAGATAGAAATCTGCTTTTGACAGAATTATCCTTTCTCTCAATATTGAAAATTCATATTTAATTACGTGTTTCATAAACACAAGAATCTCATGATTGTATTCATAATATTATTGTTAAGGCAAGAAACGATTCCTATTCTAGATTTTCTAGAGCACGCCTTATATTGATTTAAGTTCACCTAAATCTATCATCGCATGGTAAACATAGGCATATATCTCATATATAAAATTAAATAAACAAGTAAATGTAAAGTGCAATAAAGTAAATGTGTTTGGTTATGGCCCCATCCAATGTGATCTTTATCAAGCTCATGATAAAGATCAAGGTCAATCTAATATGGTCATGGAAATAAATACAACTACTTATTACATAAGTCTTCTTCTTTGTTTAGACTTCTTGTATGCCTCGTCTTCTTCTTTGTATCACCTCCATTGGATAGACTTCTTGAGTCTTCAATTACATTACATGATTGAAAATAAAACTAATCTAATGAACTTACAAGAATAACTCGAGTTACATTCGAGATTTATGATTACAAAGATTGACGACATATAAGTCGTATTTAAAACCAAAATCAAAACCATTACACTAAGGTCGAAAGGCCATAACCATCCACCATGCTCATACAACACATAAAAGCATGTTAAAACACATAATCTGATCTTAACATATCATATTATCCATGATCTAATCATAAAAAAAAAATATGACAAAAATCAGAAAAATCAGAATCAAATCAGGAAAACAAGAATCACTATTTACGGGCAGTAAACGACATCAAACGCCTTACAGACGAGTCATTGATAGCTTTAGCTATCAGTTCAGTTTTGTTCAGACGCTCGTTTACCTATGGAATAGGGTATTCGTTTGCGTAAATCGGACACCAGACCCAGATTTCAGCAAATCTGCAGCAGCCAATTCAGAATCCGTATCTAATATGATTCACATAATTAGAACAAACATAAATCGTGTATATATCAGTATATACACAGATTACATAATCATCTTATGATTATACAACTCACATGAATATCATATATTCAAAACCATACATATATAAGCATATTATATCAACATCAAATCATGGCGAATCACGTACATGCTCATATATCGAAAACAGTTAAACACATAAAGGAATTAAAAACTTTTCGCAAGTAGCTCTGATGCCATTGAAGGGTTTTTAGCACATAAACACAACGAAAACATAAATTTAAATCTTAAAAAAAAACCGAAACCCTCTGCAGGATCCATGCGAAAAATAATATTTAATTCATAGTTTAGTATGTTTACCTTAAGAAGCTTTACGTTAATGGAAAGATGGAGGTCTTTAATAGAGATCTAAGAATGACGAGCGGAGATCCCTAGCAGCTACTTCTCAAGTGTGAAGCACTCCACCGGTATCCACCAAGAGTACAATGTGATGGACGAGGAAGAGGTTGAGAGAATTAGTTGCCTCCCTCTTGTTCTACTTTAGAATTAGGGTTAATTATTTGGGTTGAGGCAAATAGGGTTTATAATAGTATATTTATAGGCAAAATTTTCAGCTGAAAATTTTTCATAAAATATTATTATTATTAACCCTTTAATTGATTATTCTTATTAACCAATTAACTAATAATTAAAACACCTTTTAATCATTAATCCCTTTTCTAAACACTTTAGAAAAATAATTCTCTCACTTGATTTAATTTCCAAAATTAAATTCTTAATTAATAATATTAAGAACTTTTCTTAATTAATTTATAACTAATTAAATCTCATTTAATCAATTATTAAATCTGCTAATTAATTATTTATTTCACAAATAAATAATTACCAGCCATTATTAATTAATTCCTCCACCATTAAATCATTCTCTTTTATGGTGTGACCCTGTAGGTTCAATATTAAGCCGGTAGTAGAAATACATAATAATAAAACTATTTTATCATTATTTATATAAATTCTCTAATTCGTTAAATATGATTAATTAATAAATTAATCATATTTATTCTACATCGTGAGGAATACTTCTCAGCATATCGCGACTATCCGGATAATACGAATTCACTGCTTAGAATACCTATTCAGTGAGTAGTTACCGTACAATCAATTCCTTCTACCCTGCAATGTCACGATTAAATACAAGGCATGGAACTTGTGTCAAGCCTATCTTATTTAATCATTTGTTTTCCCATTCACTATGCTTAGTTCTATTTAATGTAAATTAAAAACTCCTTTCTAATTTCATTCACTCTGGCCAGAGATTCCTGAACTAGCATAAGTGGATTAGCATTGAACATTCTCTTCCTTCACTGGAAGGGGTAGATCCTTTATTGATCATACACTATCTTCATGTACAAATTCATATACCCAGTAGAGCCCTTATAATTGTCCCTGGAGACTAAGAACTAAACCAAAGCATAGTTCATTGTACACAAGATTACTATGATGACCTCAAGTCTAAGGATACTTGTACAACTATCACTATGTGAATAACTGCTAACACGTGAGTGAACTCCATCAGTTGTTCAGCTGTGTGAGTCATGTTCAGTGAACTTATTCTATAATAAGCACCTACATACTAGCTATAGTGTCACCACACAAATGTCTATGAGAACAGACATCCTTCATAATGAAGCAAGCATAGTATGTACCGATCTTTACGGATTACTAATTACCAGTTAGTAATCCTACGACCAGGAAATATTTAAGTTTAGAGTTATCATCTTTTAGGTCTCATTATTATGATCTCAACATAATCCATAAAAAGCTTTACTCTAAATTATGGTATATCTTATTTACATACTTAAATAGATAAAGCCCGTAATAAAACCAAAACAAGTCTTTTATTAATATCAATGAAATCAAAACAGATTACATAAAAGTTATTCCTAAATCATCATACATGATTGGACTTAGGACACATCTCTTTCATTGACCATGACCTCTACCCATTCCAGAGTTTCCCTGGTCATCTTTTCCATCATCCTTACCCTTCAGTGATTGAGTAGATTTGCATTTGGACTTAATTACTTTCTCCCCCTTTTTGGCATCAGCAGGTAAAAGAAGAGAGATAAGCAATTCCACTGAGGATTGGATCTCATTGAGTTGAGTTTGCTGAGAAGCTTGATTCTTGAGAATTTCAGCAATCTGAGTTTGTTGCTTCTCCTGAGTTTTCTCAATGTAGGCAATTCTGTCAAAGGCAGGCTTGAAAAATAGTTCTTTTCAAGTTTCACATTCATATCTTGCTGGATCAAGGTTTCTTGAATTTTATTCACCTTGGCATGAGTTGTTGAGTGTTGACCTTGAAGGCGCCTAGTACTCAATACAGTAACTCTCAGCTGTGCCTTAAAATCATCATTTATCAGCATTTCATCAGCTTTTGCCAGATGCTCAGCAAGAATCTTTTCAGAAGGAACAAAACTAACTGTGTTCCATTCCTTAGTCCACTCATTTCCTCTAGGAGTTTCACTCCAAAGTACTGGTGCTTCCCCTCTAACAAACTTCTTGACTAAATCAGCTTTATTAACTGTTTGTTGAGGTGCATGTCCTGATGGACCAGCTGCATCAGCATCCAAATTAGCAACAGCTTCACCAGTAGTTTCAGCATTATCAGCATCAGAACTTAAAGATCCAGCAGTATCAGCATCCTCTGATAGAATAGCAGTATGTGAAGCAATAGAGGCTTCAACATCATCCTCCAAATTCTGATCTACATCTAAGTTCTGATCAACAGCCAAATCTTGATGCCCACCTAAAGTCTAATTATCATTATCCAGATTCAAAATTGGTGTAGTTGGAACATCTTCATTGAAATCAGCATCTTGAATTGGTGTTGTTGGTGGAGTGAGTTGAGTTGGTGGAGCTTCCAAGTACAGAACCTCAGGCACAATCAAGTTATGAATATCAATTTCAGCACTTGTACCTGGGTCTACAGTATGTACTTGTTCAATTATAGGTGACAAAGGAGGTGTAGGCACTCTGCCTTGAGCAGTTTCTAGTTGTGCAGAACGAAGTGATTCAATAACAATTGGTTCTGTTGGGATCAGAGATTCCTGACCCCCTTCCTTAGTTGCTTCCTCATCTTCTGAATCTGACTCAACTGTGTCCCTGTGAGCTCTTTGCTTTTTCATTTTCTTCAAGAGTGGAGACACTGTAGGAGCTTTATCATCAGGATTTAGCTTTCTAAGCCTTTTGAGAGGTCTAGAACTCCCAGTTACAGTATCTTTCTGAGAAGAGACCTTCTCAACTTCTACAACAACAGGTTTTGAAATAGGAACCTGTTCCTCAGAATCCGATTAATCTCTCAGAATAATTCTCCTTTTCTTCTGTTGAGACTGAGGTACATTCTTTGTCCTCTTTGATCTTGAAGATGAAGGCTTCACTGGATGTGCTGATGGTTGAGATTCTGATGGTTGGACATCAGGATATAGTTCAGTGTATTTAACTGGATCATAGGTTAATAAGGCTTGTTTGACAGATAAAGGAACTTGGAGGGGTTTTAACACAACCTTCTTATTATCAGTAGATAATAAGTCATTAAAAGCTCTTTTAGCTAGTCTGAATGATAAAATTAATTTACTAGCTAATTGGGGCTTATCATCACAACAAAAACTATAAATAAGCTGACAGAATCTAGCAAAGTATACAGTATTTTTGTCTTCTGTCATTCTATCTCCAATGAAACCTAAGACAACACTTGCATAATCAAAATCATTTTGGTTAATGAGAGCATACCCGATTTGTTGGCTGAATATGGGGATTGCATCGAAATTAGAACATTTGTTTGCAAAAGCCTTGGTTATGCAGTCAAAGAAGAAACTCCATTCCCTCCGTATGTAAGATCTCTTCAACTGACCCAGCTTTGCCAATGTCCTCTCATACCCCAGACTGGCCATCATGTTTTGAAGAACTGGCTCCTCAACAGTAGAATAAACACAGTTCTCAGGCAGCTGCAGTGCTTGTCGAACCATGGCCAATGTGACGACATGCTCATCCTCCCCTGATGAAAAACAATACTTGGGGACCCTTGAGCACCACCATCATCATATACTCCGCTTCTCCAGAGCTCCAGCAGTTGAGTACCAGAGACAGCATCAGGTTGGGTCAAAGCGTACCCAATATCAGAACTAGTAAGAAAGTCCTGAATGAAGTGAAGTTCTGATGGGGCTTCAGCCTTGCTAAGAATAACGAAGAAGTTATTAGGAACAAACTTAGCCCCATCAAAAATTACGTCTTTTGGTGCCATCTCTGTAAGAAATTAAGTGAGTAAGAGAATGTTTGCAAAGCATTTGTGAAAAGTCCTAAGAGAAAAAGAACTTCAGAAAATAAGAGAGAGAGAAAGAGAGAAAGTAAAAGAGATTTAGAATAAAAAAGTACGTAAAAGATGAGAAAATCTTTTATCTCTCATATATATACTCTCTCCACTCAATAGTTGTATTTTTAAAGCATGGCATATACTTTACACCTGGCACCATGTGAACAGTCAATAAACTGTTAGAGCAGGAGTTAATGGGCACGTAAAATAAGCAATAATTACCGTGTACATGTAGTTTTTCAGGACATACACGTTAACCAATAACCCATAATGATTATGGCTGATTTATCTCACATAAACCAATATTCTGTAAAAATATGATCGTTCAAGTAATGACCAAAAATAAACCAAGTAAATAAATACTGCCAAGTCAGCATCAGAACTTGATTATTATTAGAATTTAAAAGTCATCAGAATATAGCTCCTTTACTCGAAAAGTGAATGTTTATTCCTGTAATTCTTCACACAAATACTGATATGGGTTCAACAGAATTAATCATTAGAACTTCCATCAGAACTTGTCCTCAGAATTTATGCAACCGATACTTAAACTATTCATCTAAAATAACATTTATCACCTCAGTAATTTTCATCATTCATATGGAGTGTGTGTGTGTGTGTGCAATAAGCTAAATATCAGACAAAGAGTAAAGTCTGATTCACTTCAGTACATCTTAGAAATAAGGCATAGCTAAGAACTTTGCTCAAAATCTGTCATTATTCTGAAGTCTACTATAGAATGAGTTCATGCATGAGTCCACCTCAAATGTTTTATGCTCATTTTATACATCTTTTGAAATTCCATTTTACAGTGGCTTCTCAGTGTAAGTGAGTCACGACTGCTTATCAGAATTTATGTTGTTATCAGAGTATTTCTCCAGTAATCAGAGAATGTGAAAAGTCACCAAGAAAAATTTATTTTGCTTTTCTAATGCATATTACTTAATACCAACAATGCACTTGGGTCTTCCCTTCCACATTTTTACTCTAGATCTCAAAGGAGTACCTGATATTTATTTCTTTTCTTTTCTTTTTCTTTTGATAAGTGAGGCTTATCAGCACTTAGTACATCCATCAGATTTACTAACATCAAAACTTAATAGATAAGAAGCACTATCCTAGTTTTTGACTTAGTAATAAGATACACAAAGTAAACTTTAACTAAGCTCAATATCAGAATTTGCTTGTGTCAAAAGATTTCCACATAAACAATTACTTCAAACATGGGATTTTTTAGTATGTTAAAGACTACTAGGTCAGCATCTAGCACAGTTATCCTCATTGGATCGAATAGTCACAGAAACATCCATATCACTATCAGAGTTTAGAAATTCACATCAGACAACAATTAGCACTTAAGAAAATTTCAATTTAAGCATAGAATACACAAAGATAGTAATATCTGTAAATACTGATCATAAAGTCTGATGTATCAGAACATTAACTAGGCAGATTTAGAGAAAGAACCTGAAACCATTCCAAGTTCATTTACCAATCTTGTAAAACTAGCTTCACACAGTGGTTTTGTGAAGATATCTGCTAGTTGTTGATCTATTGGAATAAAATGCAATTCCACTGTACCTTCATCCACACGTTCCCTTATGAAGTGGTACTTAATGCTGATGTGCTTTGTCATTGAGTGTTGAATTGGATTACCTGTCATAGCAATAGCACTTTGATTATCACAGTAAATAAGGATTTTAGAAAATTCTAGCCCATAATCCAGTAACTGATTCTTCATCCAAAGAATCTGTGCAAAACAGCTTCCTGCATCAATGTATTCTGCTTCTGCAGTTGATGTAGAAAT
Source organism: Apium graveolens (assembly GCF_009905375.1). Taxonomy (NCBI): domain Eukaryota; kingdom Viridiplantae; phylum Streptophyta; class Magnoliopsida; order Apiales; family Apiaceae; genus Apium; species Apium graveolens. The sequence goes on along the minus strand of NC_133649.1, from coordinate 129,334,095 downwards.
TGACTTCTGTTTCTTGCTAAACCAAGAAACCAATCTGCCTCCAAGAAATAGGCAGCTTCCGCTTGTGCTTTTCCTGTCAATTTTGCATCCTGCAAAATCTGCATCTGAGTAACCTATTAGCTTAAAGTCTGATTCTCTAGGATACCACAATCCAAGATCAGCTGTACCCTTAAGGTACTTGAAAATTCTTTTCATAACTGTTAAGTGAGGTTCTCTTGGATCTGCTTGAAATCTTGCACAAAGACAGGTAGCATACATGATATCAGGTCTACTTACAGTTAGATAGAGTAGTGAGCCAATCATACCTCTGTAATCAGTAATATCGACTATGTACCAGTATCCTTATCCAATTTTGTTGCAGTGGCCATAGGAGTGGATGCACTTGAACAATCTTGCATTCCAAACTTCTTCAACAAATTTATGGTGTACTTAGATTGAAAAATAAAAGTTCCTTCTTCATTCTTCTTGACTTGAAGGCCCAGAAAATAGCTAAGTTCTCCCATCATACTCATTTGATATCTTGACTGCATTAGCTTGGAAAACTTCTTACAAAGTCTGTCATTTGTAGAACCAAAAATGATATCATCAACATATATCTGCACCAAAAGTAAGTCCTTTCCATGGTTGAGATAGAACAATGTTTTGTCAATCGTCCCTCTGTTAAATCCACTTTCTAGAAGAAACTGAGCTAATGTCTCATACCATGCTCTTGGAGCTTGCTTAAGGCCATAAAGTGCTTTATCAAGCTTGTAGACATGATTAGGAAATTTGGGATCTACAAAGCCTGGAGGTTGTTCAACATATACTTCCTCTTCCAATTCTCCATTAAGAAAAGCACTTTTCACATCCATTTGAAAGACTGTAAACTTTTTGTGAGCAACATAAGCCAAAAATATCCTTATGGTTTCCAATCTAGCAACTGGTGCAAATATTTCATCATAATCAATTCCCTCATGTTGAGAGTATCATTTTGCAACCAGCCTTGCTTTACTCCTTGTAATTATGCCATCACTATCAGTTTTGTTTCTAAACACCCACTTTGTACCAACAACAGATCCGTTCTTTGGTCTTGGCACTAGGGTCCAGACTTTATTTCTTTCAAATTCATTTAACTCTTCCTGCATTGCTTGCACCCAATCAGCATCTTGAATAGCTTCTTCCACTTTCTTTGGTTCAGTCTGAGAAAGAAAAGAATGATAGAGACATTCATTTGATATAGCTATTCTAGTTCTAACACCTGCATCAGGTTTTCCAATAATTAAGTCAGGTGTATATGCTTTAGTCCACTTCCTTGCAGATGGAAGGTTATCTCTAGAACTGGATGCTCCCCCATGATCCATGCTGTCTCCATCAACATTTTCTGATGCTCCCCCTGAAATTATGCTCTCTGAGTTGGATCCTTCAGAATTTGAGTTTCCATAAATATCATAACATGAGTTTCCAGAATTATCAGAACTTGGCCCATCAGAACTTGATGAATCAGAACTTGAACAGCCTTTTATAGATTCTGATGCTTCTTAAGATTTGGTTGGATCTTCAATATGCTCCCCCTATACAGGTGCATCTTGCTTTGGCGTAGTCACCACAGTTTCAATAACATCAGAGTTTAATCCATCAGAGTTTGCAGTATCAGGATTTAGACTGTCAGGATTTACAGAATCAGAATTTAAAACTTCATTTTCAAATCTCAGCTGATCATGATCATTGAAATCTTCAAGTCCAGTAATCTTCTTATTATCAAAAGAGACATTGATAGATTCCATGACAACCCTTGTTCTTAAATTATAGACCCTGAAGGCTTTTGTGGAAAGTGGATATCCAACAAAAATTCCTTCATCAGCTTTTAGATCAAATTTGGATAGCTGTTCTGGATGAGTCTTAAGAACGAAACACTTGCATCCAAATACATGAAAATACTTCAGATTTGGCTTCTTTTTCTTCACCATCTCATATGGTGTCTTTCCATGCTTGTTGATAAGTGTTGCATTCTGAGTAAAACAAGCAGTATGCACAGCTTCAGCCCAAAAATAGGTTGGTAACTTTGCTTCATCAAGCATAGTTCGTGCAGCTTCAATAAGAGTTCTATTCTTTCTTTCAACAACTCCATTTTGCTGTGGAGTTCCAGGAGCAGAGAATTCCTGCTTTATTCCATGGTTTTTGCAGAACTCTTCCATAATCAAATTCTTGAACTCAGTGCCATTATCACTTCTTATAATCTTCACAGAATTTATCCAGTTGTTTGACATGATCAATCAAGATAGATGCAGTTTCACTTTTTGTGTGCAAGAAATACACCCATGTGTATCTGGTGAACTCATCCACTATGACCATAGCATATTTCTTCTTTCCAATAGATATGACATTCACTGGACCAAATAGTTCAACATGTAGTAGGTGATAAGGCTCAAGAATTGATGATTCAGTCTTGCTCTTGAATGAATATTTTCTTTGTTTTGCCTTCTAACATGAATCACAAAGGCCATCAGGAGCAAATACTGATTTTGGAAGTCCTCTCACAAGAGCTTTCTTGACTAGTTCATTTATATTGTTGAAATTTAAATGAGAGAGTTTCTTGTGCCAATTCCAGTTTTCTTCAATTGATGCTCTACTTAACAGACAGATTGCAAAACCATTAGTATTTGTTGAAAGCTTGGCTTCATAAATGTTACCGTGCATGTATCCTTTCAGAACAACTTTGCCTGTAGATTTGCTTACAACTTCACAGTGTTCTTCAAAGAAATTCACATGATAACCTTTGTCACAGATTTGACTAACACTCAGCAAATTGTGTTTAAGTCCTGAGACAAGAGCTACTTTTTCAATGATGACATTCCCAAGATTGATATTGCCATATCCCGGAGTTTTTTCAATGTTGCCATCTCCATAAGAAACACATGGGCCATCTTTCTCCACAAAGTCTGATAGCAGGGCTTTAATATGTCCTGAACATCCACTGTCCAGAACTAGGATGTTTTTCCTGTTGCCCTGCAGTCACAAAGACCACTAATGATTAGTTTTAAGGACCCAGACTTGCTTGGATCCTTTGGCCTTATTAAGTTTGTTAACATTTGCAGCGGATTTAGCATCAGAGTTTATGTTAATAGTTTTCTTATTATATTTTACAATATCAGACTTTGCATCAGAACTTACACTAGAAGAAATAATGCTAACTTTCTTTAAAGAAGGTTTTATTTGATAATAATCATAGTACAAACTATGATATTCCTTACAAGTATAAATGGAATGCCATAAACTACCACAATAAAAACAAGGATTTTGTGGCCTATATCTAACAGACTGACTCTTAACTCCTGATTTTGAAGGTAAAGAGTTTATGTTCTTATTCTTCCTACAAAAAGAAGCCAGGTGATTAGAGTTTCCACAGTTATAACATTTCTTTCTAGGAGCATTAGGAACAGGCTTATAATCATTGCTTTTATTCACACCTTCCTTTCCATTCCTATTTTTCCTAGGTGGCTTTACCTTACTTACATTCTTAACATCTTTCAGCTTATACTTAAGCTGCTTCTTAGTCATTAAGCCTATGTTAACTTCAGTTAGCTTATCCTGTTTTGGTTTGTCAGACGGTAATTTCTCTTTAACTTCTGATTTATCAATATCAGACTTTACAGCTACAAACTTAACAGGATTTACCTTTGGCTTTTGTTTCACAACTATAGGCTCAATTTCAACAGTTCCCTTATCATTCTTATCATCTCCATAACCTAAGCCCCCTTTCCAGTTTCCATTACTTAACAAATTTTGAGTTGTTCTGTCAGAGTTTGTCCAAGTCCTGATAATCTCTCTTTCCTTTTCTAACTTAGTTTTTAGAAATTCATTCATTTTAAGTACTTCATCCCTAACATAAAAGGTATCATCTCTATCTTTCTGAGTTTGATGGAATTTGACTAACTCTTTTTCTAAATAATCATTCCTCTTTTATAAGCAAGATTTTCAGAAGTTAATATTTCACATGTTAAAGTTTGATCTCTATAACTAATGAACATGATTTTAAGATATCTTCTCAACTCAGTAATATCATCAGTATGAAAGGCATAAGTAGTTTGAGGTACCTTTAACTCAGCAGCATCAGAACTGCTATCAGCATTTGCCATTAAGACATAGTTCACCTCACTTTCAGAATCTGAAGTGTCTGTCCAGCTTTTCTTCTTTGTGACAAGTGCTTTGCCTTTGTCACTCTTCACTTTCTTGCAATCAGGAGATATGTGACCTTTCTCACCACAGTTGTAGCATTTGACATTTGAGTAATCTTCTCTGTCAGACTTTCCTTCTTTGCCTTCAGATTTTCTAAAACCCTTCTTATCAGAACTTGCACCTTTCCTGGAAAACTTCTTTCCCTTTCTGAATTTCCTGTATGCAATCCTTGTGATTTCTTTTATCATAAGAGCACACAGCTTCATCATCTCTTCATCAGGATCCATCTCAGGTAAGTTTTCAGTTTCTGAGTCGTCATCACTATCTGATGACTCAGTATCAGACTTTGTGATGAGAGCTTTTCCCTTGCCTTTTCTTGAGGCAGCTACTTTGGGGACATCATCCTCGGCCTTAAGAGCAACTGTCCTTGACTTTGATAAGTGGATTTTATATCCACTTGGAATGCTTTATTACAAGCTTAAATTGGTGTTTTGGACTCAAGTTGTTGGTATTTTGATGTGTTTTTGTGTTATTGCATTTCAGATATCAGTTAAATGAAGAAAAGAGCTTTTAAAGGAAATATGATGAAAAGTGATCAGAATTGGAATCCAAGGCTATTGTCAAGTTGTAGAGAATCTCAATAGCTTCAGCGTGGGCAGTTGAATCGCCTAATTCTGACGAGTAGAACTCAAGTTATGGTCAAAACAAGATTCATCAGAATATTTTTCCCAGTCAGTAGCTGAGCGCCCGCTCAGAGAGCTGAGCGCCCGCTCAGGAGAGCTGAGTGGCCGCTCAGGGCGCGGTTGGTCGCTGATTTCGCTAAAAAAGCCTTTTTTGAGTAGAATTTGACGATTTTAAGGGTCCAGGTCCACTAGGGGCGTATATATACTTAAAAAAAAGGGTTTTCATCATCCGGGAAGATTGGGATACCAAGGAGAAGACCTAGAAGCACAGAACAACTCCGAAAAAGAAGAACTTATTTTCAACTTGTGATTCTTTGAATTAGTTGTAACTTTGGATGCTCGCTTTTGTTCTTGTTGAACCTACATCTCGTTTATTCGTAATTTGACGATGAGTTCGATTATGGGCTAATCGTTGTCATGGGATTCTAGCGGATTTACTTATGGATTTCAATAATTAAATTGTTTCGATATCTTGGTGTGTGGTGATTGATTGATATCCTAGTATTGGTTGTGCTTATTCGTCTTATGTGCGTAGCTAACATATAAGATAGCGTGTTAATCTCTATTAAAGCGACAGTGAATATAGAGGTTTAGAACTTGCCATGCTAGCATAGGTTCATGTATGTGTATACATGATTCGTAGGTAACTCTAACCGTTTTACTTGCCCTATGTAATCAAGATAGATAACTTATTCTTAAACCGTTATGTTGTCAAATTCTATAGACATATAGGGTCTCAATATAATTGGTGCCTATTCAGCTTCTATCTCTTTTGTGGATGTCTGGTAGAATGGTAATCGTGCAACGAAAGTTGGCATTTATCAGTTTTGTGTTATCTGATTAGTGTCATCACCATCACATGCTAAGGTTAAAAATAATAAGGCTATTGAATGAAGTATTTAATGAAGTTAGGATCCCATGTTTGTCATATATAGTAATTCAACCTCAATTCTCTTAGTTAATGTTATTTAGTATAATCTCTTAGTTTAATAAAAACCCAATTTGTTATTTGTCTTAGCATTGAGCGATAACCATACATTGTTGCATAGGTACATAAATTGAACTTAACCTAAACCAGTCTCTGTGGGAACGAATCTGATTTATATCTTATACTACTTGCGAACGCGTATACTTGCGTGAATATTAGCGCGTGTTTTCGCCCTAACAAGTTTTTGGCGCCGCTGCCGGGGACTCGGTGTTAATTTTTAGTTTATGTGCTTGTCATCAGTGGTCGTTAAAGTTCACTGACTCGGATTCTTTTACTTTCACAGTTTATTTGTTTGTGTTTCAGGTACTCATTACAATGGGAGATCCAGCAGCACGAACGAAAGCCTTGTTGGACTTTTCTCAACCCAAGATCAATGACATTCAATCTAGCATTGTTCGTCTAGCTATCACAGCTAATACCTTTGAGATCAAGCCTGGCATAATTCAATGGGTGCAGAATTCAATCCAGTTTGGGGGTTCTCCAACTGAAGATCCTAATATGCACATTAGGGACTTTATCGAGATATGCGACACCTTCAGGTTCAATGGCGTTTTCGAAGATGCTATTAAGCTGAGACTGTTTCCATTGTCTCTGAGGGACAAGGCTAAGAGCTGGTTACACTCTCTACCAGCTGGTTTGATTACTACTTGGCAGGATCTTGCTCAGAAATTTCTTACTAAATTCTTCCCTATGGCGAAGACAACTGCAATGAGGAACGCTATTACTCAATTTGTGCAGCAAACGGGAGAATCACTATGTGAAGCTTGGGAGCGCTACAAGGAGATGCTTAGGAAGTGTCCTCATCATGGAATTCCTGATTGGATGATCATCACTTGTTTTTACAATGGGTTGGGAGCACAGTCCAGACCCATGCTTGATGCAGCATCAGGCGGAGCATTATGTGCAAAGAGCTATGAGGAAGCTTATGATCTAATTGAACTGATGGCTGCTAATGAATATCAGTATCCAACCCAGAGATGTCTACAGGGCAAGGTAGCAGGATTTCTTGAGGTGAATACAGCTACGGCTATCATTGCTCAACCAGTTGTCAGGATGATAAGTGTCTGGAACTGGCTGCTGCGATTTCTGAAAGTTGCTCACAAACTGAGCTGAGTCACTAGATATAGCACATTGCTCTGTCGCATGCGGACCTGCACACAGCTCATAAACACTAATTATCTGCTTAACACCATAGTTAGCCAAAGAATCGATCTTCATAGACAACGCATTTAGACTGCATCCAGCCACTTAAGAATATCCTTCTTCACTACTTCCTTCATGATGAGATTAAGTCTTCTTTTCTGTGCAACCATAGGCTTGCTACCTTCCTCTAGCAGAATTTTCTGCATGGAATAAGAAGGGTTGATTCCCTTAATATCTATTATGGTCCACCCGATTGCCGATTTGAACTCTCTTAGAAACCTCAAGAGCTTCTCTTTGTCACTACCTGAAAGGTCAGATGCAATAATCACAAGCAGAGTAGATGCATCGCCTAAAAATGCATACCTCAAATGTTTAGGTAAAGGCTTAAGCTCAAGAGTACGAGCTTCCTCAATAGATGGATTGAGGCGTTTAGGAGATTTATTCAACTCCTCAAATCCAAGAGATTCAAACGGCAGATCAATCTTCCTCATCCAAGGAGAAGCATTCAGATATTGCAATTGCTCTTCACCTTCATCATCTTCACTATCTGAATTCCCCAACAAGGCCTTCTCTAAGGCACCAGACCTTAGAAATTGATCAAGTTCTGAAGTCACCACAGAATCGACCAACTCCACCTTTAAGCACTCCTCCAAAACTATCCTTATGGCTTCCAATCTAGCAACTGGTGCAAATGTTTCATCATAATCAATTCCCTCATATTGAGAGTATCCTTTTATAACCAGCCTTGCTTTATTCCTTGTAATTATGCCATCACTATCAGTTTTATTTCTGAACACCCGCTTTGTACCAACAACAGATCTGTTCTTTGGTCTGGCACTAGGGTCTAGACTTTATTTCTTTCAAATTCATTTAACTCTTCCTGTATTGCTTGCACCCAATCAACATCTTGAAGAGCTTCTTCCACTTTCTTTGGTTCAGTCTGAGAAAGAAAAGAGTGATAAAGACATTCGTTTGATGTTTCTGTTCTAGTTCTTATACCTGCTTCAGGATCTCCAATAATTAAGTCAGGTGTATGTGCTTTAGTCCACTTCCTTGCAGATGGAAGGTTATCTCTAGAACTGGATGCTCCCCCATGATCCATGTTGTCTCCATCAGCATTTTCTGATGCTCTGTTAGGGCGAAAACACGCACTAATATTCACGCAAGACGAAGAGCCTGAAAAATCTCAAGATTCAGAAAATGCAGTTGTGGCTGAAGAAGATGTGCAGAAGGAAGTAGAGGTGGAACCAAGGAAGACTACTGTGGAACACACTCCTCCTGAGGATAATACAGGGGAGAAACATATCTATCCTCCACCTCCTTTTCCAAAGAGGCTGCAGAAGAAAAATCCGGATAAGCAGTTTGAGAAGTTTCTGGAGGTGTTCAAGAAACTTCATATCAACATACCTTTCGCTGAAGCTCTTGAACAGATGCCTAGCTATGCGAGGTTTATGAAAGGTATTCTCTCTCGGAAAGTGAAGCTCGATGACTTAGAGACCGTTGCTCTCACGGAGGAATGCAGTGCTGTGCTGCAACAGAAGTTGCCTTCGAAGCTTAAAGATCCTGGAAGCTTCACTATTCCTTGCACCATCGGAAACTTGTCGTTCGACAAGTGTTTATGTGATTTAGGAGCTAGCATCAATCTGATACCCTTATCTATCTTCAAGAAGCTTGGTCTGCCTGAGCCGAAACCAACATGCATGTTATTGCAACTAGCTGACCGTTCTATCGCTTATCCACGAGGTATAGTGGAGGATGTCTTGGTCAAGGTGGATAAACTCATCTTTCCTGCTGACTTTGTAATTCTTGATTTCGAGGAAGATAAGAAGATTCCCATTATCTTGGGAAGACCATTCTTGGCTACAGGCCGAACTATGATCGATGTGCAAAAAGGAGAGCTTTCGATGAAGGTTTACGATCAAAATGTCACTTTTAATGTGTTCAAGGAAATAAAGTTACCCACAGCTAAAGAGGAGTGCTTTAAACTAGAGCAACTGCATGTTTTGAATGCACCTCCATGGAAGAGGAAGTTGGATATGTCATTCGATTCTCTATTGAAGCGACAGTGAATATAGAGGTTTAGAACTTGCCATGCTAGCATAGGTTCATGTATGTGTATACATGATTCGTAGGTAACTCTAACCGTTTTACTTGCCCTATGTAATCAAGATAGATAACTTATTCTTAAACCGTTATGTTGTCAAATTCTATAGACATATAGGGTCTCAATATAATTGGTGCCTATTCAGCTTCTATCTCTTTTGTGGATGTCTGGTAGAATGGTAATCGTGCAACGAAAGTTGGCATTTATCAGTTTCGTGTTATCTGATTAGTGTCATCACCATCACATGCTAAGGTTAAAAATAATAAGGCTATTGAATGAAGTATTTAATGAAGTTAGGATCCCATATTTGTCATATATAGTAATTCAACCTCAATTCTCTTAGTTAATGTTATTTAGTATAATCTCTTAGTTTAATAAAAACCCAATTTGTTATTTATCTTAGCATTGAGCGATAACCATACATTGTTGCATAGGTACATAAATTGAACTTAACCTAAACCAGTCTCTGTGGGAACGAATCTGATTTATATCTTATACTACTTGCGAACGCGTATACTTGCGTGAATATTAGCGCGTGTTTTCGCCCTAACAGACTTCCTTCCATTCCTCTTGCTTCTTTGTTCCATCTCAAGTTTATGAGTCTTGAGCATCCCATAAATTTCATCAAGAGTTGTTTCATCAAGAACATAGTTGTCTCTTATAGTGGTGGCCTTCAAATCCCAACTTTCAGGAAGAGCTAACAAGAATTTAAGATTTGAATCTTCAAGTTCATATTCCTTATCCACCAGTGACAGATCATTCAAGAGTTTGACAAATCTGATATAATCCAGTTAATGACTCATCAGGTTTTGAGTCAAAGTGCTCATACTCTTGAGTGAGTATAGTCCTCCTGTTCTTCTTAATTTAATCAGTTCCCTAACATCTTATTTTCGAGGCATCCCATATCTCCTTTGCAGTCTTGCAGTTGATTACCCTGTTTGACATGACATTATCAATGGCACTATGCAGCAAATGTCGTACCTTTGCATCCTTAGCAATAGATGAGATATCTTCAGTTGTATATTTACTTTTTTCCTTTGGTATTGTCTGTCCTGGCTAATCTGCAACTACAACAGAGAGCTTGGTTGGCTTATGTGGTCCTTCATTGATTCTGTCAAGGTATTCTGGATCTGTAGCTTCCAGAAACATAGACATCCTCACCTTCCATATGGGATATTAAGATGATTTCAGTATGGGAACCCTAATAGTCTCATATCGATTATGGATTTGAGTCTTTGGAGGTTCTTCAGTTTTGGTGGGCTTGGTTGGAGTTTCTGCTTCTTCAGACATGATTGTTTTTGGATCTTTACTGTATGTATGTTAACAGATTGCTCTGATACCACTTGTTAGGTCACACACACTGTAGAAGGGGGTTGAATACAGTGTTTACTACAATCAAATCGAATTAAAGAACACAAGTAACAGAACACAGATTTTATTCAACACAATAAACTCTGTTACAATATGGAACTGTGCTCTCTCAGTGATGAACAAATTATCACGAGAGCTGCTAGGGTTATAATGAATAATATTTTCGATAATGATAACACATATAGTGTAAACCCTATGTCTGTGTTTATATACTGCACAGTTACAAGATAATGTTCTAATTGATATCGAATATAATTCTGCTTCCTAAAATATATCAATCAGTTATCTTTTCTTCCAAGTATTCTATTCTTCATAGAATTTCTTATTCATGCATATCTCTTCTTGCGTTTGTCTTGATCTTCTTGCGTTTGCCTTCCTTATCTGAAAGTCTCCTTAAGTCCTGATATTATCTCCTGATAAATATCTCTTGATAACTTAAGTTCTGACAACTTAAGTTCTGATATCTTAAGTTCTGACTTCAGTAGAAATACTGATTTCCAGTTAAGTACTGATTTGTCCTGTTTAAGTAAGATCTGAAAACTAAACACAAATCATATTAGACATGACATCACAAATATATCTAACACAATACATAGATTTACGTGGTTCAAAAATTCCTACTCCACAAGCCGCACTAATTTTGTATTGATCTCTCACAATTTATTGCGTTATGATTTTACAATTACATGAATATTTATAAGAGAAGAAATTAGGCTTAAATCAAATTATAGTCCAAACTGAAAAGTAGACTAATTCATAAATTAATCTGAATCTGAATCTGAATAGTCTATTTATATGGGTTTAATTAATAAACTCCCCAAACCCAATAATTAATAAATAAAGAATTTATTTTGAAAGAATTAGTGAAGAAATAATTTATTTTTAACCAAATATTTGCAAGTCTCAACTAGACGTGAGTCCAATTTAATATCATAGGTCATGTTTATACCACTTGTTTGACATCGTGTGAACTCTTTTATAGCAAAAAAAGTTGGATTGTTTTTATAATGATGTAGTCTATATATTCATGGATCATTGAACAACTAGATTACCACACCCGATGTAAGTACACATAAAATGCTATTACTGGACACCATTTGATAAAATTTACTTTGCATGTTGTTGTGATATATATTTTGTTAAGTCATACTCATATACTAGTATTTATTATATATAATTCTGGTCCTTAGAATTAAATATGTTCTTAATATATATCAATGTATGATTTGTGCAATATATAGATTACTTTTAACGTTTGAATAATTTTTAATAATTTGAGAATTGACTGAAAATAAATAATATAATATATTGTTTACGGGACTCGAGCCCTAAATATGTAGAAATTAATAAAATAAAGAATATAAAAATTTAAATTTAATAAGTTGTTTACGGGTTTCGAACCCTAAATTCATGAGAACAGTTTAAATATTAAATTGTAACGAATAACCCAACAATTACTACTAAATAACGGATGGTCCACTTATAATAGTACAGTATAAATACAGATTTCGTCTCATATTCTCAAATAATGATATAATTAGGAGCTAGCAAAACCAAAAACCAATTAATACCCCTATGAAGATTTGAATAGGATTGCATCATTGTCATCATGACACACTACAACGGTATTTTCTATTTGCAGAATTTCTTAATCTGGCAATCAATCAGTTTCGCTTCTTGTTTATACAACTACCTACTACTCTATATATTCGGTCATCAAACAATATATATGTATATTCAGTATTAATTTACCAGTGAGAAATTAATATAGATAGATTGCCATCAATATATATTAAACCAACTGGTAAAATAGAGCACCCCACACATATTTTTGGTTTTGTTTGTTTTCACCGACTTAAGATTTAATTAATTGTTCTTTAAACAAGTTTAATATCAAGCAATTGAGTTTAACTTTAAAAAGAAAAAGTAAATTAGCAACCTTGAATTTTAGTTTTTTTTTTATAACTAGTTTAAGTTAATTGGTTAGTATCCAGTGCCCAAAGCTTTCCTCAAGGTAAACCAAAAGTTCCCGGTGGTATAATTGACAAATGAGAAATGAATTTAGGACAGAAAGTCTATCAATTAGAAATTTAGGACCGGTGATTCCTTGAGCTGCTGTAATATATAATTGTCCATTAGTTATAGATTTATATATTTTATTATTACCAGCTTTTTCCAAATATGTTAGGTTTTTACTTGTTGACCGACTTCTCGAGTTTTGTTCATTTTTCACTTTTAAAGACTTGACTTAATAACTATGACTGTCAAATCAATATATTTTTATGAATATATAACTATCAATTTACTTGTTATAATTAAACTTATTTAAGATACAACATGACCATGAACTCTGACACCACGAGTTCTTTATTTCATCGTTAAATTGTTACAGAAAATATTTGATGCATAAAATTGGAATCAAATTTTTCACAAAAATATATGTGATGTTAATTATAATGACATTCAAATATATAATATTGATCAAAATATTTTATCTTAAAATATTTTGATAAAGTGTTGTTTCTTTCGTTTTTAGGTCTACCCATAGGGTAGTTCATTAATTAGTAAGAGCTGCATATTTTATGTTAGGTTGCTACGGAGTGGCTTTGTAATGCTCAGGAGTTCATCATTTATAACCTTGATTCTGATAAATTTTAATGCAAGTGTGTTGTTTTAAAAAAAAAAATTTCATCTTATTTAATAAATTATTTTATAAATTTTTTGTGATAAATTGTGTGAATGTAATACTACTAAATTGTTAAGTTGCAACATCACTATTTCTTTCGTCAAGATAACGTAATTAATTAAATAGAGAAAGTACTTAATTGACACAAAATGTAAGTAAAGAAAGTATGGATAGTGATTGTTATGAAAATGAATTTATAACACGGTGGAAAGTTGTATATATATAAAAATGGTTTTATACAAATACGTAAACATGTGAGCAACTCAACTAAATTAAAATACTACCTTCTTTGTTAATTAGGTACGATTATTGTTCTAAATATTCTCGATTCAATCGATTAATTTTTAATTATATTTTTATAAAATATTTGATCGATTCAATTTTTGAAATTCGATTAATTTTTACGAATTTTTTAATTGGAGTATATATAATTATTTATTAAAATAAAATATTGTATTAATTTAAATATAAATAATTTTGGAAACTATGATGTAATAAATATATATTTGTTAATAAATAATTAATAAAATCATAAAAATATATATTAAATATATTTAATATTATAATATATCCAAATTTTACCCCGATTAATTCCCGATTTTCGATTAATCCCATATCAATAGCTCGAATAAGTTTCCCTAATTCCCACTTTTTACAGCACCGGATGTAATACATGTGTTCTTAAAAAACAATATGGTAAGCTAGGGCTGTAAAATCATCCAATAGAACCGGACATCCTCGTGCTAAAGTATCATATCATTTTATTTTTAGTGTGTCCATATTTGGGCTCGAGATCATATTATTCGGATACAAATCGATCATGAGTATATAGTACCGAATCCAAACTAAATATGAGCCGGTATCGTATTTTCATATAATAAACCGGGTAGTTTATGATCCACCAGATACGAGTCAAATATGATTCATTTTTATTTAGTATCATTTTTATTTTAACTATTCATATAATTATTAGTATAAAATAAATATTATATTATAAAAATAAAAATTATTTAAGTCATACTTTGTGGAAAATTAAAATTATTTAAGATATTAAGAATCATTAAATAATTATTTACTTAAAAGCATAATGGGTTAAAAATATATTCTACATATGGGGTCGAATCGAATATGAGACATGGATTATATTTGAATATTCGGGTAGGATCATTTTTTATAAAAAATAATATGAGATATAATTTGAGCGGGTATATGAGTGTGGATCATATTATATCAGAACTTAATTTTTTCGTCAGATTTAAATAATTTATAAAATAAATATAAGACATGTATCATATGTTCGAGTTAAATATAAATCGAGATACCGCATAATCCGGATCAATTCACATCCCGTGGTTAGCACCATCAAAATCAAATCTACAGCAAAACAACATATTCGGAAATATTGTAAAGTGTAGGGTCCAACTTCAAGTGTACACTTCACTAAAACAAAGCTGGGCCTAAAATGGCTATGCCCCGGAACATAATATCCAACCCAGTAGAAGAAGATCAGCTACATCTAGAGAGAGGTGCATATTTGATTATTCATGGTTAACAGTGAAAAGGTTGGAGTATCAGTTGCATCAAAGTCCAAACAAAACATATAATCAAAGTAATATGCATGCGTAAATTCAAAAAATAAAGGGTACTCTTCATTAACAATAAGATTAATAAGGTGAATCAAGAAAGAAATTCTACAAGTAAGGAGACACGTTTGGATGCATCATGAGAATGAAAATCGGGAATGACAATGGAGAGTATAGAAATGGGGGTTAACGGGAATGAGAATGAAATGAAAACTTAAAAGATATGCTGGGTTTGATTTACCCACCAAGATAATGGAGTTCTCATTTCCTGCACTAAATTGGTAATTCAAACACTATCACTTTGGTTTAAGGTTTTGATTCCCGTTAACCGGGCACATTAACCACCAACCAAACGTCCCCTAAATCAAACCGAACCAATCGTACTTTGTATATTTTTGGAGATTCTCCAAATGACAATATTCTATCCCCGAAACATGAGTTTGGAAAGATACCGTGCAAAGTGCAAACAGATGTTATTCCAATTAGTGATTGAATCAAAATTTTAAGTAAATCAAGACTAATAAAACAACGAGACAGTAGTTTAGTTAGAGTTAGACTAGCCTCCTCAAATTTCGCAGCTTATCACAACTCACAACCATTTTAATGCGTTGCAATTTGTGATCAAAATGATAGCAAGAACGTGACCAACAAAAACTTGATATCAAAGCCAACAACATAAAGCATACCTTCTTAATATGACGTTCAATTGTCTAACAAGACTTATTCGAACGCCTTCGTCAAAGAAGAAAAGGTAGTGATGCTGCAATGGATCTGGTGGAAAATTACAAGATAATTTAACAGGCATACAATTCAATGATTTTTTTCCTCATAAAGTGTGAAAAACTTTATTATGAGGAAGCTGCATTTTGAATTCATAGGTTATCTGCTCAATGTTTATAGATATGAACTGAAGCTGCACCAAAAAAATTAGATAATCAACAGGACATTACTATAAAATGAGACTACAGAATTCATATCTGCACTGCTGAATTGTCAATGAACAAATCATGTGGATTTCCGCATGGATATTTGTAATTGTAACTATCTAATTGGGCCTTAAACATTAGGGACGGCTAAGTCAAAAGCAAGAGTCCTATCGAGGCAGTTAATTGGAAAACAACGTCAAATCTCGCTACATATGTTTGGAAAGCAACAATAGTAAATTACTATTATACTAATACAATGATACAGTTATATAAACAATAACAAGAACAAGGCAATAGCACCAATAACGACGACAAAACACGAAGGTTGTAAATAAAAAAAAATAATCAGCAACTGTAAAAGAAAAATTAGAAGAGAAAGAAAGCTTAGCGTATTGAAATTTTCAATCACAGCTGAGTCACCAATCCCTCGAGAGGAAGAGACTGTTCTTAAAGAGTTTATTGCCCTCATTTACTGTGTTCAGAGACTGCAATAATCCTCCCAGGATAAAACAACAACAACACACAGGTTCACAGCAACTCGATGTACAAACAGCGATCAGACCTCAGTCGCCAAAACATATGCTAATCTGTATAATTTTGGAGAGAAAAAGAGGAAGATGATAGCTAGGGTTTTACGTATGTATTTTTCAATGTGTCTATTCCAAAACGTTTTGTTCAGTATAAATATTACATCCCAAAATATAACTGAATATATTATATTAATTAAATAAATATTCTGACTTAAATGCATTTAATAAATACTTTCAGAATCAGAAACAACCCATCCCCGGTGGATAATGCTTAGTACACCGATATATAATCCATACATTGTACACCGATGGATAATACTCACTTAGTACCCCGATGGATAATGTACACTTTGTACCTCGGTGGATAATGCACACTTTGTACCCCGGTGGATAATGCACAAATGTACACTTTGTACCTCGACGGATAATGTACACTTTGTACTCCGACAGATAATGTACACTTTGTACTCCGACGGATAATCAGTTCAGTGCATTTTGTACCCCGGTGGATAATGCACACTTTGTACCCCGGTGGATAATCAGTTCAGTGCATTACTCCAAATCCTGATATTCAGATTCAATATTCATATTAAAATAATATAATAAGTTAGTAAATATTATAATTAAACGTTAAGTAAACTTCCTCGCTTACTTAATCAATGTGGGAACACAACCCTTTTCAAGCTACTAACTTCAACTCAATTTCTTTATGGATTACATTAAGAAAATGACTTAGATCCAAACATGAAAGTTTAATCCTCATTTCAAAGAACAACCTCCAACAATTAGATTTAGGAAATTATATTAAGAGCATGTCTAAAACATGCCTCAAACTTTCCATTTTCTAACAATCTCCCACAAATCCATACAGAAATGCATATCAGATTTTATCATGACTTGTTTTCAGAGTCGGTACCCTCCCGGGTTTGAACCCTCCTAAGTCCTCTACTTCGTTGGCTACCGGATATAGATGGAATATTTCACCTTGAATCTTTATCTGTGAACTGTAACAACACTCCATAGACGACGACAAGTCAAAGGCCATGGTCAGATCTACGGCTTTGAGACATTATGGTCGTGTCTCGATCCTGTTCGTCGAATGCTTCGTGGAATAACCTTTTCCTCTAATTACGACCTCACAATAACATTCGCTTAGCTGGGCATCTCCAAAGATGTACTGCTTACATCTCGTCTTACGACTTGACCCCATTCATAGTTATAAAACTCTTGCTATACTTGCAGTTTCAGCACCTTTTGAGTTTTCCAGGAAATAGACTCAGATACGTAAGTATCAGTTTATATAAAGTAAAGGTACTACAGATTCATCCTTACAACTTGTTATTACCACATTGAATACACTTCGAGGGATCTCCTCTCAGGTGTATTGGGTTCCCGCTGTAGATGAACCATGATGGGTTATCAGTCCCATCCCCAACCTCAACTTAAGGACTACAGCATGCTCAAACCCTTTAGTCAGCGGATCAGCTATATTATCCAGAGTTCCTATGAACTCTATAGCAATAATCCTATCAGACACAAGACCCCTTATAGACTTAAGCCTAACTTGGATGTGTCTCTTTGTTTTAGCATTATACTTAACACTTCTGACTTTGTCGATAGTTGTACGGCTATCACAATGAACAGAAATGGCAGGAAGTGACTTGCTTACTACATGTAACATACTCATGAGTCCATGTAACCATTCAGCCTCCGTCCCCGTGGCATCAAGTGCACACAACTCAACCTCAAAAGTAGACCGAGTAATCAAAGTCTGTCTAGAAGACTTCCAGGACTCTGCTCCACCCGCAATGGTAAACACATATCCAGTCACTCCATTGGAACCAGATTTCTTAGCTATCCAACTTGCATCACTGTACCCCTCGAGTACCCCCGGAAATCTCCGGTAATGCAAGCCAAGAGAAATTGTTCCCTTGAGATATCTAAGAACTCTATCCAGTGCCTCCCAATGAGTCTTATTCGGACAGCTTGTATATCTAGATAACTTAGACACAGAATAAGAAATATCTGGTCTAGTCACATTAGCAAGATATTGCAAACTCCCAATAATCTGAAAATAGCTTAACTGAGACACAGGAATACCTGAACTATTCTTGATAAGGCCAACTTTAGGATCGAATGGAGTACTAGCGATTCTACAATTTAAATAACTATACTTCTCAAATATAGATTTCTCTATATAATGAGACCGTGACAAGGTTATTCCAACGATTGATCGAGTCAACTTAATCCCAAGAATCACACTAGCATCACCCATATCCTTCATCTCAAAATGCCTTTTTAAGAAACTCTTTGTCTCGTTAATAATCTCAATATTGGTTCCAAACAACAAAATATCATCCACATATAGGCACACAATCACACATTCATTTCCTCTAACCTTATAGTAGACGCACTTGTCACTTTCATTAAGTAAAAACTCAAAGCTTAAAACAGTTTCATCAAACTTCTTGTGCCAGTCTATAGGAGCTTGTTTTAGGCCATAAATGGATTTGACTAATTTACATACTTTCCTCTCGTTACCAGAAGCAACAAATCCCTCAGGCTGATCCATATAAATCTTTTCTTCAAGGTCACCATGAAGAAAAGCTGTCTTTACATCCATCTGATGGATGATAAGACCATGTACGGAAGCCAATGCAATAAGCAATCTGATTGTTGTCATTCTAGCAACAGGAGAGTATGTATCAAAATAGTCAATTCCTTCTCTTTGCCTAAAGCCCTTAGCAACTAGTCTAGCCTTGTACTTATCTATTGAACCATCAGGGTTTAACTTTCTCTTTAAAATCCACTTATATCCTATAGTAGAACACCCAGGAGGGAGATCGACTAACTCCCATATTCCGTTAGAAACAATGGAGTCCATCTCACTCTTCACAACGCCTTTCCAATGCCTTGACTCCGAAGAATTCATGGCCTGACGGAAAGTTAAAGGTTCGTCCTCGACATTGTAAGTTATGTAATCACTTCCAAAGTCCTTGACTAGCCTTGCACGCTTACTCCTTCTAGGTTCCTCTATTCGTTAGGAGTAGAGCTACTACCAGGATCCGCCCCCACATTCGTCATCCTTTTCACATGATCGGGAATGGAACTCGATGTGTGAGTGGGATCATCCTCAAAAGTACCTTGTGGTATACCAGTCTTCATAGGGAACACATCCTCAAAAAATTTTGCATCACAAAACTCAACTATCATATTCGCCACAATACCATCTATGTCAGATTTTAAAACCAAAAATCTCATAGCAATTGTGATTTCAAGATAGCCCAGAAAGACACAATCAACAGTTTTAGGTCCTAGTTTCTTTCTCTTGTGTTCAAGGACAAGCACCTTGGCAAGGCACCCCCACACACGAAGATAACTGAAACTAGTTTTATGCTTTCACCATAATTCATAATGAGTCTTATCCATGTATTTCAGAGGGACTCTGTTCAGAATATGGCAAGCCGTATTCAGAGTCTCTCCCCACATGTACTTAGGCAACCCTGAATTAATCAGCATATTGTTAATCATATCTTTAAAAGTTCTGTTCTTTCGCTCTGCCACCCCATTAGACTCAGGTGTGTATGGAGGAGTTACCTCATGAACTATACCATTGCTTGCGCAATATTCATTAAATGAGGTATTCGTATACTCACCACCTCTATCTGACCTCAACCTTTTAAGTACTTTGCCAGTTTGTGTTTCAGCTTCATTTTTAAACATAATAAATTAATCTAGTGCTTCATCTTTATGTTTAAGCAAATAAACATAACAATATCTACTACAATCATCTATAAAGGTAATGAAATATCTACAATGATCCTTATTCAACACACCACCAAATTCACATATGTCTGTGTGTACTAAATCTAACAAGTCAGAATCCCTAACAACATTATAAAATGGTTTCCTTGTTAATTTAACAATCACACATACTTGACATTTAGTTTTCTTATCAATGGCATGCTTTGGAATCAACTCTAAATTCATCATATTCTTTAGAGCACCAAAATTTAAATGACCAAGTCGTAAGTGCCACAAATCAGATGATTCTACACAATTAACAGAAGGTGCAACACTATCATTAATAAAACTGCCCAAAACAGGCTCCACATTTATTAAAAATAAACCGTCAGACAAGTAACACTTGCCATAAAAAGTACCAGTATGTGTAATAACTAATTTATTACATTTGAGAGAAAGTTCAAAGCCATTTTTAACTAAACTGCTTCCACTAATAATATTTCTATGAATAGAGGGAACATGATGCACTCTAGTGAGAGATAGAATCCGCCCAGAAGCAAACTTCAAGTCCACGTTTCCTATTCCAAGCACTTGAGCAGCACTAGCATTCCCCATCGTCACTCTCACTCCATGAGTCTGTTGATAAGATACAAATAGAGTAATATCAGCACAAATATGCACATTAGCTCCAGTATCAATCAACTATTCATTAGACAGACAAGTGGAAAGTAGTTCAGGGTTGTAGTTAACATACCCGTCGTTGGCGTCAGAGGCAACAACCTCACCAATAACCATGTTAGCCACAGGTCCACTAGTGGTTGCAAGTCCAAGCACAGTGTTTGCTTGAGCTACCACTCCAGCTTTCTTTGCTTTCTTCACAGGACAGTCTTTACTCCAATGTCCAGCCTGTCCACAAGACCAACAAGGTTTGTTTGCCTTTGGTTTCTTAGCCTTGTTCTTGTCATTTTTTGGTTTAGTGTTATCCTTCTTACTGACAGATTTCCTTTTCTGCCCAACAGTCACTACGTTCACCTTCGAACTACTCTCATGTTCAACAGGCATCACATGTCCTTGTTTGGATTTGTGTTGTTCTTGCACAGAGATGTCCAGTATAAGGTTTGTACATGTGATCTCTCATTTCTGTCTTTTCAGGGAGAGAGCAAACTCCTCCCAAGACTTAGGGAGCTTTTCAATCACAGCCATCACCTTAAACTTCTCGGGTAAGTCCATTCCAGACTCACCCAAAGCATGCACCAACATCTCAAACTCATGTACTTGCTTAGTCATGGATTTGGTATCCACCAGCTTGTAATCAAGAAATATCGCCACAGAATACTTCTCAAGACCTTGAGAATCAGTATTATGGGTTTGGTCCAGCTTCTCCCACAACTACTTAGCACTATAAGCATCCGATGAATAAACATCAAACAGAGTGTTCGCTAAAGCAGCCAGAATGGCAACCCTAGCCACCCCATCCTTCTCAGCCCATAGCGCATAAATAGTCATAGTTTCAGGCTTTTCTTGATCCACAACAGGAGGATCATACTGTACCACCGGCCATAGACCCTTAACAGTTAACCAAAGCTTCATCTTTTTCTGCCAGCGAGAAAAAGAAGCCCCCCCACTGAATTTATCAGACATTCCCGATAAATCAATAGGTTGTGGAAATCTGTACGTGGTCCAATCTATGGTGGACTCAGTAACTCCAGAACCAGAATCAACAACAACAGGAGTCTCACCAACATGAGTATCAATTTCGTTAACCATCTCGTTAAATAGCTATATAACAAATAAACTCTTTAAGATTGTTTGAAAAGCAATAATAGTAAATTACTACTATACTAACACAATGAGGCAGTTATATAAACAATAACAAGAACAAGGCAATAGCACCAATAACAAAAATAAAACACGAAGGTTGTAAATAAAAAAAATAATCAGCAATTGTAAAAGAAAATTAGAAGAGAAAGAAAGCTTAGCGTAATGAAGCTTTCAATCACAGCTGAGTCACCAATCCCTCGAGAGGAAGATGTTGTTCTTGAAGAGTTTATTTCCCTCACTTACTGTATTCAGAGACTACAATAACCCTCCCAGGATAAAACAGCAACAGCACATCGGCTCTCGAACAATGGCTCGAGGCATTTTCTCTTCACAGCAACTCGATGTACAAACAGCGATCAGACCTCAGTCGCCAAAACGTATGCTAATCTGTATAATTTTGGAGGAGAGAAAAAGAGGAAGATGATAGCTAGGGTTTTACGTATGTATATTTCAACGTGTCTATTCCAAAACATTTTGTTCAGTATAAATATTATATCCCAAAATATAACTGAATATGTTATTAATTAAATAAATATTCTGACTTAAATGCATTTAATGAATACTTTCAGAATCAGAAACAGCCCATCCCCAGTGGATAATGCTTAGTACACCGATGGATAATCCATACACTATACACCGATAGATAATGCTCACTTAGTACCCCAATGGATAATGTACACTTTGTACCCCGGTGGATAATGCACACTTTGTACCCCGGTGGATAATGCACACTTTGTACCCCGACGAATAATGTACACTTAGTACCCCGACGGATAATGTACACTTTGTACTCCGACGGATAATTAGTTCAGTGCATTTTGTACCCCGGTGGATAATGCACACTTTGTACCCCAGTGGATAATCAATTCAGTGCATTACTCCAAATCCTGATATTCAGATTCAATATTCATATTAAAATAATATAATAAGTCAGTAAATATTATAATTAAACATTAAGTAAACTTCCTCGCTTACTTAATTAATGTCGGACAAACCCACACAACCCTTTTCCAGCTACTAACTTCAACTCAATTTCTTTATGGATTACACTAAGAAAATGACTTAGATCCAAACATGAAAGTTTAAGTCCTCATTACAAAGAACAACCTCCAACAATTAGATTTAGGAAATTATATTAAGAACATGTCTAAAACATGCCTCAAACTTTCCATTTTCCAACAACATATAATACAAGACTTTCTTAATTTGTAATGTGAGGACAATTAGCGTACATGTTAATCTTAATCTCACTACTCACAAGACCATATTAGAGTGGGTACTTCCATATGATTCTACATAATGCAATACAAGACAAGTTCAGTAGCAGTACTCTTGAGATTTATAGAAGAAATTAAATGTAAGAGTGGACAACAAATGTTTTTTTTAACAATAAATTTTAATTGTCCAACTAGTCCTTTTATAGAATCCATTACGGAAGTAAAGATACCAGCTAATGCTGAAAGTCCCAACTGCGGGATTCGATGGCTAGCTCTAAATTCTAATTTTGACATTGTTGTTCTGACCAAACCAATTCCTACAAGAGCTTTCAAGACTCCAGGTTTGATAAGAACAATGATAACTCCTGTTGGCGGGACTGCTCCTTTGACGCCGTGCCTGAATCCTTTGCCGTTATGGTGGTGTAGTTGTTGTGGGGTTTCTACAAAACAACACCGGAAGGGGGGTTTGGATCCCGCGGCGTCTCCAGTGTGAGAGTAAGAACTCACTTTTGGGGAAGATGAAGATAGATATGAATACAAGGTTGTTGTGTGTGTATATGAGTGCGAGAGAGTGATTAACCCCAAAACCTTACCTTTCATGGGCTATTTATAGCCCAAGGGTAGGGTATTGGGGTTGGTACCATTGAATCGTAGCAATTGGTTCTAGGAGCGGAGGACACCTGGCTGGAGTAGATGATTTACACATGTCAGTGCGGGACTGTTTGAGAAATGTTCTGAGGATCCTCTGACACATGCCCTGATTATTCCCATAATTGATGGGTGACAGTTGTCCATATCACGTGCTTAGGCAAGTACCTCATGTGCTGGAATTTCCCAAGATTGGCTTGCAGAATTGGGCCAGTTAGGAATAGTAGTGTGCGAGACTAGACTAAGTTAGGAGTCCGGGCCTAGTCCTTGCAGGAGCTACATGTACTATCATGTGCCCCCACTCCCTTATCCAGATTTTATGGATGAGGGAGTAAGGTTGGCTTTGCTTGAAGAACATGAGCTTTTGATTGTTGTCTTTAGAGGGATTTGAGCTTTCCTTAGAAGAATTTGAGCTTTGCTTTCCCCCCAATCCGGATTGGGTTGAGTTCAGCCAATTAGGACTAAGGTAGGTGTCCTTAGAAGAATTTGAGCTTTACTTTCCCCCAGTCCGGATTCAGTTATGTTCAACCAATCAGGAGTAAGGTAATTGTGTTTAGAAGAATTTGAGTTTTCCTTGCCCGCAGTCCGGATTCGGTTGAGTTCAGCCAATCAGGACTAAGGTAGGTGTCCTTAGAAGAATTTGGGTTTTGCTTGCCCCCAGTCCGGATTCGGTTATGTTCAGCCAATCAGGACTAAGCTAATTGTGTTTAGAAGAATTTGAGCTTTCCTTGCCCCCCAGTCCGGATTGGGTTGACTTCATCCAATCAGGACTAATGTAGGTGTCCTTAGAAGAATTTGAGCTTTGTTTGCCCCCCAGTCCGGATTCGGTTATGTTCAGCGAATCAGGACTAAGGTAATTGTGTTTAGAAGAATTTGAGATTTCCTTGCCCCCCAGTCCGGATTGGGTTGAGTTCAGCCAATCAGGATTAAGGTAGGTGTCCTTAGAAGAATTTGAGATTTGCTTGCCCCCAGTCCGGATTGGGTTTAGTTCAGCCAATCAGGACTAAGGTAGTTGTGTTTAGAAGAATTTGAGTTTTCCTTGCCCCCGGTCCGGATTCAGTTGAGTTCAGCCAATCAGGACTAAGGTAGGTGTCCTTAGAAGAATTTGGGCTTTCCTTTCCCCCCAGTCCGGATAGGGTTTAGTTCAGCCAATTAGGACTAAGGTAGCTGTGTTTAAAAGAATTTGAGCTTTCCTTGCCCCCAGGCCGGATTCGGTTGAGTTCAGCCAATCAGGACTAAGGTAGGTGTCCTTATAAGGTAGGTAGCCAATCAAGACTAAGTTAGGTGGTCCAGACTTGGAAGGTGAAACGGTTTTGGGATTGTCCCCCCAATGATTTGAATTCTTACAGCTATTATTGGTTAAAAGATGTGCCGTAATAATGATGCACATTAATTGCCGTGTACAAATGATCGTGATGGGTGGTTAGGATTTGGCCATGTGGCTTGAGACTGCTAGGATTCACCGTGCCTATAAAAGGCACTCCTCCCCCTTCCTTTTCTTTTTTACCTCTTCATAATTCTTCTTCTCGGTTTTTTCTTCTTGTTTTCTGTCTTTTTCTTTGCTGTCATCATCGCTGTCGCCGGTTGTTACAGGAGTTCGGAGATTTGTGTTTGTTGCGCGGTCGTCCTCAACCTCTCCTTATTTTCTGTTCTTATAAGATCCCTCTTCTTTTCTTTTGCTTCTTTACTTGTATTTGTTTTTTGATTCTGTTGTTTTGCTTTGATTTTTCTTTTTTGTTGGTTTCGAATTGTTCTTGTGTTCATAGGTGTGACTGTGTTCCTGTGTATGTATGTATATGTTTTGTGGTCATGTTTTGGGTTTGATTTTGGATAAGCATGTTTCTGGAATTAGGGTTTTTTGGTTGAGTCCGGACTTGGGTGTTTAGTCCGGACTGATAGTTTAAGGTATGTATATCTTTGAGTTTGTTGTATTTTGAGTCCGGACTATTGTGGGTTATGTTTATCAAAGTAGTTCTAGTACGGATTTCTTGATTTGGAATTATAGTGTTTTTTTGGGGATGAGAGTATTGTGTAACTAATTTCTCGTCACCGGACTGGATGTCTATGACTTTAATAAAATTGGATACAGGGTACTCCGGACCATCGTAGGATGCAAGATAAAAATTTGTAGGAATTTAGACTAACCTCTGTCATTTGTTTTAGGTATATGGTCCGGACTAAAATTTGTGCCAAGGCTTATATCACCTGCTATCCGGGGCCGTCAGACTCCGATTTAGATTCATCTAGTGACTGCGAGCGCATTGAGATGGGGAAGAAGGCATCTACTTCGGATGCTAATGCTATCACAAAACTGACTGTAGGAAATATTTCCGCTAGGAAGGTTCCCTGCACTCCGGAGGGGTTATGGGTTGATGTCCCAAATTATTTTATCACCGGGAGTGAAGAAATAAAAAGTAGTTGGTATTTTAGGAGTATTCGGCCCGGCTATGCAAGGAAGCCTCATGCAGGTCCGGGGCCATATGATCAAGATGAGTTCGATAGGAGGTTCACTGGGAGCATTGTTGCTAAGGAGTCATACGAGTTAAAGGATGAGTATGTTGCTCGGGACCACACGGCTCAAGACCCTTCAATCCGGGATGCTTTCAAACTTGATCCCCGGATTGAGTGAAGGTGGCCCGAGCCCGGGGAGAGGATACACCATAGACCGTCCAACGGGTTCGTTCTGGTGTAGCTGGAACATCTGCAGTCCAGATGGAATCCATTCTGGCACCTCTTTCAGAAACATTCCTGTAAGTATGAGTACCAGTTGTCACCGATGCAGATAACCCCCAATGGAATAAAGTGGATGACTTGGTTTATTGCCTGCTGTAATCAATTTAAGGTGCAACCCACGTTTAAGTTGTGGCATCACATGTTTAGCTTGGTTAAGTCCAGTCAGATGCCTCTGTACGAACTTCGGTTCCGGGTTGCATAGTGTGGTTACGGTTCTACGTATAGGCCTGTTATCCAATAGTCATCCCTGAAGCATTGGAATGGGGAAATTATTATGCTGAGAGGGTTGGATTTGAAGTATCTTCCTCATATTGCCCATGAGGGAGTCCGGACCCGGTTCCCTCGAGTTACTCTCCGGGGAGATGCGATCCAGATGGTTTTTACTTTTTGTGATTGCTTGGGTATTCAGCTCACACGAGATACATTCATGATGTATAAAACTATGCATAGGATGGGATGTAAGTTGTTTATTTCTAGTCCGGACTGCTTTCTATTTATAAATTGTTTGTTTATTATTCCTCTTTGTATTGTACTTGTGCTGAATTTTCTTTCTTTTTTTTGCTTTATGTTTTGGTAGGTTTGCCTCATTACAATCTGGATATGTCCTCCTCGGCATACAGTGATGCTTTGAAGGGTTTGGGAAGTGCCTTCAAAGTTTCCAAAAAAGCTTCTGTTGCTGGTGGGACCGGATCCAATGCTGCTCTGGAGGAGGGTTCTCAAAGCAATGCTATTTCTAGACCAAAGTTCGGGGAACAGCAGAGGGGTCCGAAGAAGGATGTTGAAGTTAAAGTTGGTGATGAGTGTGAGAAACTAGAAGAGTTTGAGCCTCTTGGTGAGGTTCCTGAGGTTGAGGTCACTCGGAGGAGGAAGAGGCTCCGGAGTGTTGGTTCTAAGCCTCTCCGGAGTGGAAAAGTTGATGTCGGTATTGAGTCCGGAGTGGACAAGGGTAAGGGCGTGGTGGAAGAACATCCGGAGTGATCCAGTCCGGGGCTTAAGTTGAAAGTTGCATGTTTCATGGTTGAGATTCCCCCGGCCGCCGATTGGAAGGAGATGAATTCCTCCGGGTTCGATTCCACGATAAAGGAATGTACTCGTCTCTGGGGCCAGGTATGCAATGCTCTTTTGCTTTCTCTATTTCTTCTATCTTTTCCTTGTTAATTTTTCCGACGTTTGTAAATTTTTTCTCTGTAGCTTGGTGGATATATGGCCGGGGCTGCTTCCCTTGCATATAATGATTTGAAGAATGCCCGGACTTCTATTGCTGATAAGAACACTGATATTGGGGAGCTTAGGGATCAGATCATTGTTAAGGATACATCTCTATCTGGACTGAATAAGCATCTCACTAAGGTTACAACCTGGGCTGAGAATGCTGAGAAGAAAACTGCGGATTTAAAGTCTGATTTAGCTGAGCTCCGGAAGCAGCTTTCTTCTGTGAGGCCGGAGTCAGAGGTCATTGAGGCATATAAGAAGTTCGAGGAGTATGATAGGGCTATTGCTAATGCTGGTGCTCCGGAGATTGGTCGTTGTTGGGTCATTGCTGAGAGACATATCAAGACTAATTTGGAGGCGAATTGGGATAGTTTTGTTGAAGAATTCATTAAGGCCAAGCAGAACATCGAAGCTGGACTCGGTGATCCGGAGCCCTTCGATGGTCCTTGCCATAGCTTCCTTCTGCCAAATGCTCCGGAATTGTAGACTTGTTTTTGAATGTTTGAATTTTGATTCTAAACTTAATATACTAATTCGTACTTTGTGTTTGTAATATCGTACTTGGCTCCGGATTTCTGTAGTCCGGTTAACTTTGTTATGTCATTTTTTTGGTTTTGTTTGCTTTTATCTCTGCTTTTTTATGATGTGTTTGCCTTAGAAATTTTTTCTAAGTCATTGTGTTTCTACTAGTCCGGTTTTATAACTTGTCCGAACTAGTACTAGCTTCTTTACTTAGGAAATTAATTCTAAGTAAATATGGTTCCTCTAGTCTAGATTAATCCTTGCTCCAGACCAGTGATTTCTTCTTGACTTAGAAAATTAATTCTAAGTATGGTTGCTCTAGTCCTGATTAATCTTTTGTCCGGACTAGTGTTTGCTTCTTTACTTAGAAAATTAATTCTAAGTAAATATGGTTGCTCTAGTCCAGATTAATCTTTGCTCCGGACTAGTGATTGCTTCTTGACTTAGAAAATTAATTCTAAGTATGGTTGTTCTAGTCCTGATTAATCTTTTGTCCGGACTAGTGTTTGCTTCTTTACTTAGAAAATTAATTCTAAGTAAATATGGTTGCTCTAGTCCTGACTAATATTTTGTCCGGACTAGTGATGGCTTCTTTACTTAGAAAATTAATTTTAAGTAGATATGTTTGTTTAGTCCTGACTAATATCTTGTCAGGACTAGTGATTGCTTCTTTACTTAGAAAATTAATTCTAAGTAAATATGGTTACTCTAGTCCTGACTACTATTTTGTCCGGACTAGTGGTGGCTTCTTTACTTAGAAAATTAATTCCAAATAAATATGGTTGCTCTAGTCCAGATACGTGGTTGTCCGGACTAGTGCATAGTTTTAATGGATGTAAAGAGAGAAATGCTTTTCATTAATCCGGAGTATCATTCATACAAAACATAAGTAAAAACAAACTGGTTGCTTGCCATATTGGCTACAAGATTTTGGTTGCTTTGTTTGCTTTTTTCTATTGGTAGAACTTCCTTAGTCTGAGTCCATGCCAAGTATTGGGGACTTCTGAGCCATCCATGTTCAGGAGTTTGTAGGTTCCTGGCCTCAAGACTTCTTTGACCTTGTATGTTCCTTCCCATTTGGGCATTAGCTTTCCAGTGTTTGTAGGATCTGATGCTTAGGTGTCTCGGAGGACTAAGTCTCCTACTTGGAAGTTTTTGACTCTGGACTTCTTACTAAAGTGCTCCCTTGTCTTCTCCTGTATCTTTCCATCTTTTCTACAGCTTGGTCCCGGACCTCATCGATCAACTCCATATTTGTTATGATTCCTTCTTCATTGGCTTCTTCGTCAAAGTTTATTGCTCTGTAAGAAGGAGATCCCACCTTAATAGGAAGCATTGCTTCTGAAAGAGATATGTCCTAAGTCCAATCATGTATGAGGATTTAGGAATAACTTTTATGTAATCTGTTTTGATTTCATTGATATTAATAAAAGACTTGTTTTGTTTTTTATTGCGGGCTCTATCTATTTTAAGTGTTTAAATAAGATATACCACAGTTTAGAGTAAAGCTTTTTATGGATTTTGATGAGATCATAATAATGAGACCTAAAAGATGATAACTCTAAACTTAAATAGTTCCTGGTCGTAGGATTACTAATTAGTAATTAGTAATCCACAAAGATAGGTACATACTATGCTTGCTTCATTATGAAGGATGTCTGTTCTCATAGACATTTGTGTGGTGACACTATAGCTAGTATGTAGGTGCTTATTATAGAATAAGTTCACTGAACATGACTCACACAGCTGAACAACTGATGGAGTTCACTCACGTGTCAGCAGTTGTTCACATAGTGATAGTTGTACAAGTATCCTTAGACTTGAGGTCATCATAGTCATCTTGTGTACACTGAACTATGCTTTGGTTTAGTTTTTAGTCTCCAGGGACAATTATAAGGGCTCTACTGGGTATAGGAATTTGTACACGAAGATAGTGTATGATCAATAAAGGATCTACCCCTTCCAGTGAAGGAAGAGAATGTTTAATGCTGATCCACTTATGCTAGTTCAGAAATCTTTGGCCAGAGTGAATGAAATTAGAAAGGAGTTTCTAATTGACATTAAATAGAACTAAGCATAGTAAATGGGAAAGTAAATGATTAAATAAGATAGGCTTGACACGAGTTCCATGCCTTATATTTAATCATGACATTGCAGGGTAGAAGCAATTAATTGTACGGTAACTATTCACTGAATGGGTTCTTGGTATTCTAAGCAGTGAATTCGTATTATCCGGATAGTCGCGATATGCTGAGAAGTATCCCTCACGATGTAGAATAAATATGATTAATTAATTAATCATATTTAATAAATTAGAGAATTTATATAAATAATGATAAAATAGTTTTATTATTATTTATTTCTACTACTGACTTAATATTGAACCTACAGAGTCACACCATAAAAGAGAATGATTTAATGGTGGATGAATTAATTAATAATGGCTGGTAATTATTTATTTGTGAAATAAATAATTAATTAAAAAATTTAATAATTGATTAAATGGGATTTAATTAATTATAAATTAATTAAGAAAAGTTCTTAATATTATTAATTAATAATTTAATTTTGAAAATTAAATAAAGTGAGAGAATTATTTCTAAAGTGTTTAGAAAAAGGATTAATAATTAAAAGGTGTTTTAATTATTAGTTAGTAGGTTAATAAAAATAAAGGGTTAATAATAATAATATTTTATGGAAAAATTTTTAGCTAAAATTTTTGCCTATAAATATATTATTATAAACCCTTATTTTATCTTAACCTAAAAATTTACAAAAACCCTAATTCTCTCCACCCCCTCCTCCTCCATTACATCGATTTCTTGGTGGATATCGGTGGAGTGCTTCACACTTGAGGAGCAGCTACTAGGGACCTCCGCTCATGGTTCTTGGATCGCTTTTAAAGGTTAGAAATGATCCCTCGATTTAATTCACGATCTGTATGCGTATTATATGAATTTTATATCATGAAAATTGTTTTACCATGCTTCCGTGATAGATAAAATCCTTCGATAGTATCAGAGCATAGGTTGTATGCATATAGATCTGTGATAAAAATTTCAGAATTTTATGTGCTTGTATAAATTAATTATGATTTTTAGAAGTTATATCATTGATTAATTATGACTGATTAGAAATTATTTCTCAGAATAATTTTGACTGTAGATCTGGGTTCTACAAGTGTTATAGATCGTCTGGGTATTTTTTTCATAATTTTATGATGAATGGATTAATTATTATGAATTTTTGAAGTTGTTTTAATTAAATTCGTAATTAAATAAATATATATATATATATAATTTGTTAGTATATATATATATATATGTGTAAAGTTGTCACCTGCTATGGTGTATTGATGGTGCCACGGAAAAGAGAAAACGGCAGCAGTAATAAGTACGGCGGCGACTGTCAGGAATAGAGGGGAGGACCGCGCGTTTGACGTGCGCGCGTGGGGCTCACGCGGTCGTGTGTCAAGCGCGGTGCGTGTCAGACACGCGCGGGTCAACGGTCAGCGCTGTGCTGATGTCATCAGATGACGTCATGCTGACGTCAGCTTAGGGTTTTGATGCGCGTGGGGGCGCGTGGAAGACAGTCAGACACGCGCCTGGCAGCGCGTGTGAGCGTGGCGGCGCGTGGGTTTGCTTCTCCGTGCGAGTGTGGGCGCGTGGTTGGTCAGAATGTGGTGTGCTTGGTGTCATTGGATTCGTCTTTTCGAGACGCATCTAATGGTATATTATATTGTATTTTCTTAAATTTTTTCGGACTGTTTATAGCTAACAGAAGTGTTTTAAAGCATGTTTTTAATTGTTTTAATTACTTTTAAATGCCTCATGTGATACATAGAGATATATAATGCTTAGAATAATATGCTACATGATTTAACATGCCTACCTTTACGTTTATTCATACTTATATATGTGATATATGCCTATGTTTACCATTGGATGATAGATTTAGGTGAACTTAATTAACATAAGGCGTTTGTTAGACAATCTTGTATAGTAAAATTGTTTCATGACCTTAATATAAATATTATGAATACGATCATGAGATTCTTGTCTTTATGAAATACGTAATTAAATATGAATTTTCAATATTGAGAGAAAGGATGATTCTGTCAACAACAGATTTCTATCTGTAAGAAAGGGTTATTAAGTGATGCCTCTTGACAATGCTCCACCCGATCTGGGAATCATCTGATTATCGATTATTGATTTGAAATATTTAATTTAAAAGGAAGAATCTCTTTATAATATGATTATGATTGTAACGTAATATAATCCCTCTAAAATTAAATAATATTAAGTAGTAATTAGCCAATGACACAACGGGCTTGTGTCGGTCATAGCCTTCCAACATGGTAGAAAATGGTTCTTATTTTTAAATCATTGTCGTTTCGTGCTACATCTGAGGGCTTTGATTTCGAAATAAGAAATACTTGTCTATTACATAGAGATGTGTACATTGAATTAGAATCTAAAGGTCGTTATGTGCTACAGCCGTGGGCCGTTGAAGACTGATTCAATTGTATGAAATGTTGGGTTAGACCGGACTTAGGATATTGAGTTTGTCGTGCTACAGCCGTGACTCAATTATTCAAGAGGATAAAGTTATATTAGGGAATAACATAAGATGTAATTGACAAGAGTTGTCTGCCTATTGAACATCACATGACGTTTCGTGCTACAGCCGAGGTTGTGTGATGGAATGTAGGATCCCTATTCCCACTAGCATTATGAATGCTTAATTTTCACTTAGGGGTTGTATAAATTAGATAAACTAGTGGGAGCCACTTATGAATAAAGACCCGATTCATATAGTATTTTGAAATAAAATTGAATGTTTGCTAAGTGTTGTTATGTGTTTATCATTTAGAGATTTACTATATTCGTTATGTCTTCTGCACTATCACTCCGGAGCATACTAGATGCTCACAAGTTGACTGGTCCTAATTTTGCTGACTGGCTTCGAAACTTGAGAATTGTTCTCAGGGTTGAGAAGCTGGAATATGTGCTTGACTCACCTAAGCCTACTGAACCTGCTAGCGATGCACATAATGATGAACATGTTGTGTATCGTAAGTTGATAGATGATGCAAATATTGCTCAATGCATCATGCTAGCTTTCATGAACATTGAGCTACAGAAGCAACATGAGCATATGGATGCTTACACTATCCTTATGCATCTACAAGAGTTGTATGATGTGGCAGGAAGGACAGCTCGATATGAGATATCGAAGGAGCTGTTCGGTTGTAGGATGTCTGAGGGATCATTTGTGAATGACCATGTACTTAAGATGATCAATTTGATTGAACGTCTTGGACAACTTGGTTTTGCCATAGATGGGGAGTTGAGCCAAGACTTGGTCTTGCAATCACTTCCGAGTTCGTTCTCGCAGTTTGTTGTGAACTTTCACATGAATAAGTTGGATGTCAGCCTGCCTGAACTCCACAACATGTTGAAGACTGCGGAATTGAATTTCCCCCCTAAGAAGATAGGTGAGAAAAAGTCGGTTCCACCAAAAGCTAAAGACCCCAAGAGCAAAGCTGTTTGCTTTCACTGTAACAAGGTGGGGCACTGGAAGAGGAACTGCAAGGTTTACCTTGCAGAATTAAAGAAGAAGAAGGGTAGTGAGACTACCGCTTCTGATTCAGGCATATTCGTGATCGAAGTTAATATGTCACTAGGTCAAATTTCTACTTGGGTATTAGATACCTCCTGTGGTTCTCATATTTGCAATTCGTTGCAAGGACTAAAGGGAAGTAGGACTCTTGAAAAAGATGAGATGATTCTACGTATGGGCAATGGAGCAAGGGTTGCGGCCATATCTGTAGGATCATTTAGTTTACATATGCCTACGGGCAAGACTATTATTTTGAATAATTTTTATTACGTTCCCTCTATTATGAGGAATATTGTTTCTATTCCTATGTTGGATTTGGATGGTTTTTCATTTATTATTAAGAATAATGAATGTTCTATTCTTAGAGATAATGTTCTTTATGGATGTGGTATTTTAAATAATGGTCTGTATGTATGTGACGTAGAGCATGATTTACTTCAAATTGAATAAACTAATAAAAGAAAACGAGATGATGAAAATATGACCTATTTATGGCACTGTAGGTTACGTCATATTAGTGAAAATAGACTGCGGACATTGCATAAGGAAGGGTTACTTGACCCCTTTGATTTTGAATCATATCCTACATGCGAATCTTGTCTATTGGGTAAAATGACCAAATCTCCATTTAGTGGACATAGAGAGAGGGCTGCAGATTTGCTAGGATTGGTACACACAGATGTATGTGGACCAATGTCTACGCAAGCTATGGGTGGATTTTCATACTTCATTACTTTCATAGATGATAAATCTAGATTTGGATATGTGTATTTGATGAAACACAAGTCTGGAGCCTTTGAAAAGTTCAAAGAATATAAACATGAAGTGGAAAAACAAACCAAACATAGTATTATAACTCTTCGATCAGATCGAGGTGGTGAATACTTGAATGGAGAGTTTCTAGACTATCTCAAAGAAAATGGTATAGTCTCCCAGTGGACTCCTCCATATACTCCACAGTTGAATGGGGTATCTGAAAGGAGAAATCGAACTTTGTTAGACATGGTTCGGTCCATGATGAGCTATGCGAATCTTCCAGTATTCCTGTGGTGTTATGCATTGGAAACCTCAGCATATTTACTGAATAAGGTGCCTTCCAAATCTGTTCCTCAAACTCCATATGAGATATGGAAAGAAAGGAAATCGTGTCTTAAACACGTTAAGATTTGGGGATGTCCAGCTTATGTCAAGAAAGTTGACCCAGATAAGCTGGAATCTTGATCCGTAAAATATAATTTTGTGGGATATCCTAAAGAGACTTTGGGGTATTACTTTTACACCGATCATCGGATGTTTGTCTCCAGACATGCTACCTTCTTGGAAATGCAGTTTATCCTTGAAGGAAACAGTGGGATCAAAATTGAACTTGATGAAGCTC
Organism: Apium graveolens; assembly: GCF_009905375.1. NCBI lineage: Eukaryota > Viridiplantae > Streptophyta > Magnoliopsida > Apiales > Apiaceae > Apium > Apium graveolens. Next base: position 129,299,026 of record NC_133649.1, on the reverse strand, counting down.
AAGAAGCACAAACTACTACGGATCAAGTTGAAACACCTGTTCAGACTGAACAACCTTCTGTGGAACAGCCCATTCGTAGGACAGGGAGAGTGTCTCGCCAACCTGAGAGGTATTATGGCCTTGTCATTGAGAATGACAATGAGTTGTCAATCATTGATGATGACGACCCTGTGACCTATAATGAGGCTATGAGTAGTGTTGACTCAGAGAAATGGCATAGTGCCATGAAATCCGAAATGGAATCTATGTATACCAACCAAGTATGGACTCTGGTTGAGGCGACTGAAGGTGTTAAGCCTATTGGGTGCAAGTGGGTATACAAAAGAAAGATTGGAGCAGATGGCTAGGTGGAGACCTATAAGGCCAGGCTCGTGGCAAAAGGATTCAAACAAAGGCAAGGGATTGACTTTGATGAAACTTTTTCGCCTGTAGCCCTGTTAAAATCAATTCGGATTTTGCTTGCGATTGCTGCTTACTACGACTATGAGGTCTGGTAAATGGACGTGAAAACAGCATTCCTCAATGGGGAACTTAAGGAGGAAGTGTATATGACACAGCCAGAGGGTTTTCTTTCCAAGGGAAAAGAACACCTACTGTGTAAGCTGCTGTGAACCATATATGGTTTAAGGCAAGCTTCTCGTAGATGGAACATCCGTTTTGATGAGACAATCAAAGAGTTTGGTTTAATCAAAAACATAGATGAACTATGTGTCTACAAGAAGGTTAGTGGGAGTGCGGTAATATTTCTTGTATTGTATGCGGATGACATACTTCTTATAGGAAATGATATACCGATGCTGCAATCAGTCAAAGTATGACTTGGGAGAAGCATCCTACATTCTCGGTATGAAGATCTATAGAGATAGATCTAGAAGAATGATAGGTCTTACCCAGGATACATACATCCAGAAAGTGCTTAAAAGGTTTAGCATGGAAAACTCCAAAAGAGGTCTCATACCGATGAGCCATGGAGTGTCCCTTTCCGAAAAAATGTCTCCTAAGACACCTGAGGAAAGAGAGCGTATGAGTAAGATTCCTTATGCTTCAGCAATAGGATCCATCATGTACGCGATGTTGAATACTAGGCCTGATGTTGCTTATTCAATTAGTGTGATGAGCAGATATCAGTCCAATCCAGGTGAAGACCACTGGAAAGCAGTGAAGAACATCCTTAAGTACTTGCGAAGGACTAAGGACATTTTTCTTGTTTTTGGTGGTGAATCTGAGTTGAAAATAGAGGGTTATACTGACTATAGCTTTCAATCAGAAAGTGATAGAAAATCCATGCCAGGTACGTGTTTACTCTGAATGGTGGTGCGATTAGTTGGAAGAGTTCCAAACAGTCTACAACGGCTGACTCCACAGCGGAAGCAGAATATATAGCTGCAAGTGAGGCTGCAAAAGAAGCCGTTTGGATGAGGAAATTTGTTTCTGAGTTGGGAGTTGTTCCTAGCGTTGAAGAGCCTATTGTGTTATATTGTGATAACAACGCAGCAATAGCACAAGCCAAGGAACCTAGGTCTCATAAAAATTCCAAACATGTCCTGCGGCGCTTTCATCTGATTAGGGAGATTGTTGAAAGAGGAGATGTCAACGTCGAGAGAGTTGACACACATAACAACATAGCAAACCCTTTAACAAAGCCACTTTCTCAAAGTCACTTTGATCGTCATAAAGACAAGATGGGTATTAGATACCAGAGTGATTGGCTTTAGTACAAGTGGGAGATTGAAAGAGATATGTCCTAAGTCCAATCATGTATGAGGATTTAGGAATAACTTTTATATAATCTATTTTGATTTCATTGATATTAATAAAAGACTTGTTTTGTTTTTTATTGCGGGCTCTATCTATTTTAAGTGTTTAAATAAGATATACCACAGTTTAGAGTAAAGCTTTTTATGGATTTTGATGAGATCATAATAATGAGACCTAAAAGATGATAACTATAAACTTAAATAGTTCCTGGTCGTAGGATTACTAACTGGTAATTAGTAATCCGCAAAGATCGGTATATATTATGCTTGCTTCATTATGAAGGATGTCTGTTCTCATAGACATTTGTGTGGTGACACTATAGCTAGTATGTAGGTGCTTATTATAGAATAAGTTCACTGAACATGACTCACACAGCTGAACAATTGATGGAGTTCACTCACGTGTCAGCAGTTGTTCACATAGTGATAGTTGTACAAGTATCCTTAGACTTGAGGTCATCATAGTCATCTTGTGTACACTGAACTATGCTTTGGTTTAGTTCTTAGTCTCCAGGGACAATTATAAGGGCTCTACTGGGTATAGGAATTTGTACACGAAGATAGTGTATGATCAATAAAGGATCTACCCCTTCCAGTGAAGGAAGAGAATATTCAATGCTGATCCACTTATGCTAGTTCAGGAATCTCTGGCCAGAGTGAATGAAATTAGAAAGAAGTTTCTAATTGATATTAAATAGAACTAAGCATAGTAAATGGGAAAGCAAATGACTAAATAAGATAGGCTTGACACGAGTTCCATGCCTTATATTTAATCATGACATTGCAGGGTAGAAGGAATTAATTGTACAATAACTATTCACTGAATGGGTTCTTGGTATTCTAAGAAGTGAATTCGTATTATCTGGATAGTCGCGATATGCTGAGAAGTATCCCTCACGATGTAGAATAAAAATGATTAATTAATTAATCATATTTATTGAATTAGAGAATTTATATAAATAATGATAAAATAGTTTTATTATTATTTATTTCTACTACCGGCATAATATTGAACCTACAGGGTCACACCATAAAAGAGAATGATTTAATGGTGGAGGAATTAATTAATAATGGCTGGTAATTATTTATTTGTGAAATAAATAATTAATTAGTAAATTTAATAATTGATTAAATGGGATTTAATTAATTATAAATTAATTAAGAAAAGTTCTTAATATTATTAATTAAGAATTTAATTTTGGAAATTAAATAAAGTGAGAGAATTATTTCTAAAGTGTTTAGAAAAAGGATTAATAATTAAAAGGTGTTTTAATTATTAGTTAATAGGTTAATAAAAATAAAAGGTTAATAATAATAATATTTTATGGCAAAATTTTCAGCTGAAAATTTTGCCTATAAATATAGTATTATAAACCCTTATTTTATCTTAACCTAAAAATTTACAAAAACCCTAATTCTCTCCACCTCCTCCTCCTCCATTACATCGATTTCTTGGTGAATACCGGTGGAGTGCTTCACACTTGAGGAGCAGCTGCTAGGGACCTCCGCTCGTGGTTCTTGGATCAATTTTAAAGGTTAGAAACGATCCCTCGATTTAATTCACGATCTGTATGCGTATAATATGGATTTTATATCATGAAAATTGTTTTACCATGCTTCCGTGATAGATAAAATCCTTCAGCTTCTGTGCCATAAGCTAGTTTGAATGGAGTTTCTTCGGTGCTTGTCCTTGGTGTTGTTCTGTAGGACCATAGTACGCTTGGCAGTTCTTCTGGCCATTTGCTCTTGCTTTCTTTGAGTCTCTTTTCAATACCCCGGAGCAGGATTTCGTTGGTGACTTCTACTTGGCCATTTCCTTGGGGATATGCTACTGATGATTTCTTGTGTTTGATCCCACGCTCCTGAAGGTAGGACTCGAATTCTGATCCGATGAACTGTGGTCCGTTATCTGATACAAGGACTCGTGGAATCCCGAATCTCATCAAAGTGTTGTCCATAAACTTTATGCAGTCTTGCTGCTTAATGGTCCTCATTGCTTTCGCTTCAACCCATTTGGTCATGTAATCAACTGAGACTAATAAGTACTTGAGGTCTCCTTTGGCCCGGGGAAAGGGTCCCATAATGTCAATACCTTAGACAGCAAAGGGGATTGGTGATAAGACTGAAGAAGGTAGGACTGGGCTGATCTAGGACACGTTACTGAAGAGTTGGCATTCCTTGCATTTTTTTACGAACTCTATTGCATCCTGATGAATAGTTGGTCAGTAGTAGCCTTGTCTTATGATCTTATGAGCTAAGGCCTTTGCGGACTTGTGATCTCCGCATGTCCCTTCATGTACTTCCGTCAAACAGTATTTTGCTTCTTCTGGGCCAACGCATTTCAGGATAGGAGATGAGAAAGTCCTGCGGTAGAGTAGTCCTTCTTCGAGGAAGAACTTGGCAGCTTTTGCTTTCAGTATTTGGGCTTTGTTATTCCCTAACAATACAACAAGAATTACAGAAGGGGGGTTCAATGTAATTCTGGCTACTTTTTCAAATTTAAAGAATGTTCTAACTTGATTAATATAACAGTGTTTGATTAGCAATGGTGCAGAATAAAAGAGTGATATAAATCAAAACACTAAATAATAAAAACACAAGCTTTTAAAACTTTCTGGTGGATTTGAAAGTATCAACCGAATATATATATACATATATATATATATATATATATATCAAATGAAAATCATGTGAAGCTTTGAATAGCTCACAGCTGCTTACAAGTTTGAACAACTAAACTACCGAGAAATGCTTACAGAATACAACTTGATATGTTTCTCTGAAAATAGGCTTGCTTATTTAATTGTTCTACTTGCTACACTTGGTTTATATATCACCAAGTTTACATGATAATAAGACAAAATAATAAAACAAAAATATCTAGTCTAACTACATTTTGCTTCACTACTCTATTCCAGCATCTTTGAATATCTTCACAATTGCATGGAAATAGTAATGCTTCTTTGTTCTCAAATTCCTGCTTAACAGGCTACCACATTCCTTTTGCAAACACCCAACGCATATGACTGTGTCGTCACTGTCAACAGCTATTTGAATTTGATCATCCGTCGGGACTATGCTTGTCATCCGTCGAGAGCTTTGTTGATCATCCGTCGGGAGTCTTGTAGATCATCTGTCGGGAGTCTATTTGCCACTTGACTCTATTTCACTTATACAGAATTACAAGACATCTCATATTTATAATTAATCAACCTATTCTACATATCAATCTAGTAGTCAACATGACTTACAGAACCCTAAGTAATCTACTTGACTAATACATATTATTTGCAGAAATATGCTACAGTTCTTATTTGTTACATAAACTACTCACTCGATGGATGTCAGTTTGTCATCTGTCAGGACTAGAAAGTTCATCCGTCGGGACTATATATGATCATCCGTCGAGTGCTACAAAATTCACTAAGTTAAATCTACTAAGGTGTTTTGTTAACTTATCATCAAGTTCACAACATACTCCTAACAATCTCCCCCAATTTATGTCTACTGGAATTTTAGCCATAAATTAAGAGAACTTGATGATAACAAAACACCCTAAAGATATAAATTAAATTGTAGTAGATAAAACTAATAAGTGCTACAATATTTATTGGAAATTGAACAAAGCAAAGTGTACAAAGAGTTCTCACAATCATTATCAAGGTGCTCCTCTAGTCTGAACAGATAATTCTATTTCCTTAATTGTCTGAATTTATTCCCAAGCTTCCTGTTGTTTTCCTCTATTTGATTCTGGAGTTGTCTGTGGAATTCTAGTTCATCTGCTTCAGATAGATCCAGCATTTCTTGCATTTCCAATAGAGTCTCATTGCTAGAGATACTCAATTGGTCATCCAGTCTGAAGAATCTTCTAACTCCCTTATCATCCATGAATTCCATCAGCCAATAAGGCCTCAAGTGCACTCTCTTCTAAGTGAAAGGAATTGATAGAGTTTTTGGAAGTGCATCTTTGGCTTTATTACTCCTTAGCTCTTCAATCTTCTTCAGAACCAATCTCCTTGCAGTCACATTGAATCCAAAGTTCTTTTTGAAAGATAAGTAGATCTTTATTAGTACAGATTGGCTTTCTTCTAGAATCCTGTGAAAATTCTATGTGATTTCTTTCCCTGCCTTGTACTTAAACACCAATCTTTCAGGAAAATGTCTGTGAGCATCAATTCCTCTTACTTCTTCCAGTTCATCCAAGTAGAGGTTTAGATCTGAAAACTCCTTGATGTCACGGATATATAACAGATATTCCCTGCTGACTGCAAATTTAGATTTGGTTAAGGTCTTGGTTCTGAGAGTTATAGGCTTGCTTTTCTTGGTAGCTCTTATCTTTTTCTTCTTTGGCTTGTTGAAGATAGGTAAGTTGAATTCAGGAATTGGCAGACTTTCCCAGTCTAATGGTTCATCCTTGGGAATAATAGTCTTACCATGAAAATTCTTAGTTGGATCCACCTTGAATTCTTCATGTACCACTGAGGGCTTGGATGTCTGAGTTGAAGTTGTAGACTGTTTGGGAATGTAGTCTTCCATTTTCTCATCACTAAAGTCCAATTTTCTCTTAGAATGAAGCTTGTATCTGAATCTTCTCTTCTGAGAAGGTTCATTTTGCATTTTTTGATTCTGAGCTTCAGTTATCATAGGTGGTCTTCTAGATATCTCAGTTGTAGATTTGACAGCTTGAAGTTTGGCCAAGATAGCAGCTTGCTCCTTCTTTTGTTTGAGCTTCTTAGCATCTAGAGCAACCTACTTCTTTTCTTGCTTTATCCTTTATTTTTCTTCCTTCTTAGCTTCCACAAATAGAGGGTGTCCAGCCACCACATAGATCTCTTTTCCATTTCTATAGATCTTGGCAATTCTCTTCTTTTGAACTAAATTGGATGGATCTTTGTAAAATGCAATTGACCTTGCCAGCACCTTTTTTTCATCTGGCCTAGGTGTCTCAAATAAAAGATCCACATGATTTTTGTCTGAGAACTTTGAGTAGTTTCTTTTAGGCTTCAGAATTAGACCAGATTTTGGAAATTTGATGCATGAAGTTTGGCCTCTTTCCAAGTTGCCTAGACTCATTTCATGCACTGAGATATGTTTGACTTGGGAATGGTGATGAAAAGTCTTGTCTAGCTTTTGTAGTTGACCAAATTTCTTCTGAATTTCAGCATCAATTTTCTTCCATTTTTCATCTAGTTCCTTCTCACCTGCTGCTACATCAATCTTTGGCAGTTTGTCATTTGATTCCAGTTCTGCTGCTGCCAGATTGATGAGATCAATGTTGTCGATAACTGGTGGCTTAGTGAAAGCAATTGCTGACACAATTAATTTGTTGACTTGAAAGTTGAGCTGTTTCTCCCCCTTACTTGATGAACCTTTCTCCCCTTTTTTGTTAGCATCAAGTTGTTGAGTGGAAGGGAATTGAGTAGCCACCAACTGTTGGAGCGGAGCAGTCTGAGTTTCCTGATTAGCAAGTATTTTGGCCACTGACTTCTCCACATTAGATAATCTAGAGTCCATGGCCTCAACCTTTCTATTTAGATAAGTTTCTTTCCTCAATTTCTGAGCTATCTCAGTCATGGTGGTTCCAGGAAGTCTAGCATCAAACCTTGCTATGAAATCCTGTTTTACCTCAGAAACCTCTTGATTTATTTCATCCACACTTTGACTGTATTGGAGAGCTTGAATCTTATGCAGCTGTAGAGCTTCAAGATGTGCTGTAAGTAACCTTTTTGTGCTGGAATTTGTGGATGCTTAGATGGCAGTTTGGGTGTCATGAATGAGCTTGAACAATGTGAATTGGAGATGTGAGTATGAACATTCTTTGGTTAGCATCCACGAAGGAATTTCTGCATCTCCCCTATGCTCATGTTTTCTTCCTCATCATCCCCACCAGCATCCCCAAAAGAGTCTTCAGCCAGTTCAAAATCACTGCCAGTAGTTGATGGCATAGCAGTGATTACATCCTTTGCTCTTTGTAAAGAAGCAGTTGTATGCACTAGATTGAGCATCTTTTCAGCCTCCTCATTGCCCTGTACAGCTAGAGTTTTATAAGCTGTAACAGGATGAGTAAATGTCTCAGCATCCAGGGAGATAGAATCTATGACAGCTTGATATTCTTGCTAAAATAGTCTCTCCCTTTCTGCATCACTAACATTCATTGACTCACTAGCAATGGTGTCCACCCTTATCAATCCTGTACCTGCATTTCTCTCATTATCTCTCTTTTGTTGCATCAAGGGCTCCCCTGGCTTCCCACCCTCACAACCTCACCTTCACCATCTAAGGTGGGACTCCCCTCACTCACTTTTTCCAAACCTGAAGCAATGGTCTGCATTTGTTCACTCCTTTCCTCTCCTTTTGCCTGGGAGCAACCCAGCCTCTCACTCAATTCACTCCCTGCCCTCAATCCTAAGAGTGATTTTACTACTACTAGGTCATATGCACTTGTGACAATTGTTGGGATTTGAAGTTATGCAGAGAGAACCGACGGATGATGAACATCCATCGGGATAGTAGTTTGGCTAGCCGACGGATGACTGCTGTTAGGCACATCCGTCTGGATACAATCACTAATCGACGGATGAATAATATCCACCGGGATGGAAGTAATGAATGAGTTTGGAGTGGAGACTATTATAGACTCTGTGCAGATTGATGAAAATTTGGTCACAGATGTCTCAATAGACTCAGAAAGAATTGGCAAGTGAGTTAACAAATCATCTAAAAGATGATGATCACTTGCTTGGATGTTTTGCTTCTCCAAGAGAGTTAAAGATGGAGAATTTGGAAGTGATGTATGAATCGTGTCTACATCCAGTGAGTGTATAGGTGAATTTGGTATTTCAAGTGCTTCAATTGTCAATGATTTTGGCTGTGACTCCATATTTATTGGAGCCACATCAAGCTGACTTTGAGATGGTGCAGTGACTGAGTCTTTAGCTTCAGTTTGCACTGTGTGTTCCCTGTGCATCCCCAATGGTTTTAGATCTTTTCTTTCTGGCATAACTCTTTGGTGAACTTGTGTCCCTAACCCTCTTGGCCTGTGCCCCTGGTTGGGAGCTTGTTTCAGTAGTAACATCCTTTTGGGAGGATGAAACTAGAATTGAGATAATTTCCTTATTAACAACCACATTTTGTTAGGAAAATGTGGTGTGACTAGGCTTGGGTACACTAATCTCACCATCCTTATCCTTAGGGTTTCTTTGATTTTCACCCTGTCCCTCACCTAACTCACTCTTCTTCACACTTCCCTCTTTGTGTTTGGTAGTTTTTGCAACTGATTTCTTTTGAGAGAAACCAGAGGGGGCTTTCTTTGTTTTTGGTTCTGAAGTAGTTATTTTGGTAGCTTGGATAGGCATCTGTTGGGTCATTGACACAGATGTCATAGCTACACTTGAATGCAAAGAAATTTGTGAGGTTGGAAGAGTAGAGACAGTGGTGCTTACCTCACTTACCTGAGGGCCCTCCATGATTGGAAAGTAGAAGAGGGGCACCTCTTTGTGGTGACTTGCTCTTTTGAGATCTGCAATGATTCTCCTTTCTTGAACCCAATAATTTAGCTTGTTGGTTGGGTTCTCAACAACAATGTTCTCAATAAGATGGTTACCAAGCATCATAAAGAATCTAGCATAATAGACACTTTTACCTCTCTTATCAAGTTCCCCTAACTTATAACCTAACTCAAACATGATCAAGTCACTGAAGTTAAAGTACTTATCAGTAACTAGCATATAAAGCATGTTAAGCATGGAAATGTTAACAGAATCAAAATTACTCACTTTACCAGAAAATATCTTAGTTACCACATCACACAGATAGCTCCATTCCTTTCTAAGATTTAGCCTCCTAATCTCACTTAACTTAGAAGTTGAAAGTGCATAGCCCATAGAATTTAGCATGGTAACTAAATTATTATCAGTGTGTGGAACAGTAGTAGTGTTATCTGGAATTTTAAAGCATGCTTTGATAATGTTACTATTAATACAGAACTGCTTACCTTTAAGAGAGAAAGTTATGGTCTTGTCAGAAGATTGGTACACAGCAGTTGTCCATATATCCTCCACAACTTCACAGTAGATTGTGGGTGATTCCAGCATAGCATAACTGAGTTTACAGCTCTTCACAAAGTCCACCATTTTGTGAAAATCTCCAGATTGTGGAATCTCCTTGTTCACAAGATCTACAAAGTTGTTCTTTTCATATATGAATCCAGACTGGGACATGATTTTGACTACTGGTTCCATTGTTAGAGTATGGAAATTTGCAGAGAGAGTATTTGCTTTGGAGAAGAAAGAAGTTAGAGCAATTGATTTGAGAATGATAAAAGAATAGAATAAAAATGAATTCTGCTTTTATACTATCTCAGAAATAAACTGTCAAAAATAATAGAGTAAAATAAAGTAACCAATCAAAATAGCCCAAAATAGCCGTTTAAAAATAAATAAATTGTCAAAATTCTGTCAATTATCCATCGTGTTATACCTACAAACTGTAAGTATACCCGATGGATAATGTTCAGAGTTTTAACGACTAAGATTGAGACAATTCGACGGATGAGAATAAAACAATGATCCGTCGGGTTATAAAATAATCCAGAAAAGTAATTGATTTGTTTTAATAAATAATATTCCGACGGATGATCAAACTCGATGGATAATGATCATCTATCGGGATGTAAATTTTGACTTAGCCAAAATTTCATCCAAAACAGAAAAATCAATTAAGTTTCTGGATGCATTATAACTTACAAAAATATCTGAAAAGATTCAAGAATAATTAAGCATAGCTAACTCACTTACCAACCTTGAAAAGGTGGATTCATCAAGTGGCTTGGTAAAGATATCTGCAAGCTGCTTTTCACTTGGAACAAAATGAAGTTCCACAGTACCATTCATCACATGTTCCCTAATGAAGTGGTACTTGATGTCTATGTGTTTTGTTCTTAAATGCTGTACAGGATTTTCAGTGATGGAAATTGCACTTGTGTTATCACAGAAAATGGGAATTTTGTCCACTTGTAGACAATAGTCCAATAATTGGTTTTTCATCCACAAAATCTATGCACAGCATTAGCAATATATTCAGCTTCAGCTGTAGAAGTAGAAACTGAATTTTGCTTTTTACTGAACCAGGACACAAGCTTGTTCCCTAGAAATTGATAGTTTTTTGTTGTACTTTTTATTTCTATTTTATAACCTGCATAATCTGCATCTGAATAACCAGTTAGATCAAAACCAGAATCTTTAGGGTACCAAATGACAAGTTTTGGAGTTCCCTTGAGATATCTGAAAATTCTCTTTATAGCTACTAAGTGAGATTCTCTAGGATCAGCCTGAAATCTTGGACAAAGACAAGTAGCAAACATTATATCTGGCCTACTAGCTATTAAGTACAGAAGTGAGCCAACCATGCTCCTATAGCTTGAAATATCCACAGACTTTTCAGTAGTGTTTAATTCAAGTTTAGTTGCAGTGGCCATGGGAGTTTTTGCAGATGTGCAATCTATTAGATCAAACTTCTTTAAAAGATCATGAATATATTTAGTTTGACTAATGAATATTCCATCACTAATATGCTTAACTTGTAAACCAAGAAAGTAAGTTAGTTCCCCCATCATGCTCATTTCATACTTACTTTGCATCAATTTGGCAAACTTTTTGCGAAATTTTTCATCTGTAGAGCCAAATATAATATCATCTACATAGATTTGAACAAGTATACTAGAGCCATTAACATTTATAAAGAATAAAGTCTTATCAACAGTACCTCTTGTGAAGTGATTTTCCAAAAGAAACTTTGATAAAGTGTCATACCAGGCTCTAGGTGCTTACTTCAGTCCATAAAGTGATTTCAAGAGATAGTAGACATATTCTAGAAAATTTTGATCTTCAAAACCAGGAGGTTGACTGACATAGACTTCGTCCTCCAAATCTCCATTCAGAAAGGCACTTTTGACATACTTTTGATAGACCTTGAAATTAGCATGAGCCGTATAGGCTAAGAAAATTTTAATGGATTCAAGTCTTGTAATAGGAGCAAAAGTTTCATCAAAATCTATTCCTCCTTGTTGACAGTAGCCCTAAGCAACCAATCTAGCTTTGTTCCTGACCACTATGCCATTTTCATCCATCTTGTTTCTGAATACCCATTTGGTTTCAATTGGATTCTTTCCTTTAGGTTTGGGTACCAGCTTCCATACCTTATTTTTTTTAAAATTGGTTTAGCTCCTCCTGTATAGCTAAAATCCAATTTGGATCCAACAAAGCTTCTTCTACCTTCTTTGGTTCTTCCTTAGAGAGGAAGCTGCTATATAGACATTCTTCTTGAGTTATCTTCCTTAGAGATGAAGCTACTATAAGCTCAAAAGGGTGATCTCTAGTCCATTTTCTTTGTTGAGGTAGATTAGCTCTAGATGAAGAGGCCTCATTGTTGTTTTAATGTGTGACTGAGTTTTGATTATGAGAAACTCCCCCTAAGTTTGTGAATCTTTGATCTGAGAAAGGGGAACTTTCTGTAGGTGATCTATTCCGACTTTCAGCTTCTCTCATTGTTCCGACGGATGATGCACTTTGTATCTCGATGGATGAAGCTGATTGTCTCCCGACAGATAAGGCAGATTGTCTCCCGACGGATGAAACATTTTATAACTCGACAGATGTTGAATTATGTGCTTTATTAGTTGTAGATTTTTCTGTATTATCCTTAGTCACTGTTTCTTGATCACTTTTATCATCAATATCATCACTAACCATCTCCACATTATCAAACTTGAAGCTTTCATGGAAATCTCCATCTTGCAGTCCTTCAATCTTTTTATCATCAAACACAACATGTACTGATTCCACAATAATTTTGGTTCTTAGATTGTAGGCTCTATATACTTTTCCCACAGCATATCCAACAAAAATTCCTTCATCTGCTTTAGCATCAAACTTTCCATGTTGATCAGTTTGATTCCTTAAAATGTAACATTTGCAGCCAAAGACATGAAGAAAATTTAGAGTTGGCTTCCTATTCTTGAATAATTGGTAGGGTGTCATGCACTTTGCTTGATTTACCAAAGAGATATTTTGAGTGTAGCAGGCAATATTCACAGCTTCAGCCCAAAAGTATGTTGACAACTTTGATTCTTCAAGCATTGTCCTTGCAACTTCAATAAGAGATCTGTTCTTTCTTTCCACTAATCCATTTTGTTGTGGAGTTCTTGTTGCATAAAACTCATGCATAATCCCATTCTCTTCACAAAATGATCTCATCACATAATTCTTGAACTCAGTTCCATTGTCACTCCTAATTCTTCTTACTTTAAAGTCAGGATGATTGTTGACTTTCCTTATGTGATTGATGAAGATTTCACTAGCTTCATCTTTGGACTTTAGGAAATATGCCCAAGAGAACTTTGAGAAATCATCCACAATTACTAGGAAAAATCTTTTTCTTGAGATGGATAACACATTGACTGGTCCAAACAAATCCATGTGTAACAATTGCAAAGGTCCTTCAATTGTTGAATCAAGCTTTTTTTCTGAATGATGCTTTGATCTGTTTTCCTTTCTGGCAGGCATCACATAATTTATCCTTAGTAAAATCCACTTGAGGAATACCTGTAACCAGTTCTTTCTTGACAAGTTCATTCATGGTCTTGAAGTTTAGATGGGACAGCTTCTTGTGCCAAAGCCAACTTTCATCTTGACTTGCTTTACTGAAAAGACAAGTGACTGATTCTGCATTAGATGAGTTAAAATCAGCTAAGTACATATTTCCATTTCTCACTCCAGTGAGAACCACTTTGTTGCTCTTTTTGTTTATCACAACACATATAACGCCCTCCAGACCCGGGGTATAAGTCTGGGGGTTACTAGCTAATCACCAAACCTGTACAATCTGATTAACAATTTATAAAGAAATAAAATTAAACCCCTTTAACACTAACCAGGATCTTTTTAGGTTGAATTATAAAAACAAGAACCAGTAACTACTTTATTACAAACCAAATTCAAAATCTCACAACTCTCTTTATTACAAGCCATTATTTTATCCATTTTAACTAAGTTCAACTTTTATTCAACACACACACACACACTATTTATCAATACTCCACCTGTTCGGGCAACTCAAAGTTTTCTTCCTGGATTGGGATCAACACCTTGGGTATGAGAGGATCCCGAGGCTTGACCCACTTCTTTACCACTCAAGTCCTAATGGGTTTCATATTCCTTCTTAACTGAAAACAATAAGGTGAATGACAGCAAAAAAAGGTGAGCCAAAAATTGCTCAACAAGTCCATAAAAATATAAACAGTGTTAAAGTATTTTAAATGAATCTGTAATCCCGAGTATATCTGCAAAGATATAACCCTCACGAGAATAGAAATAAGGCCATTACTGGCGAGTATAAATGAACTAAATTGGACACAAGTTCGCATCTATATTCTGCTGATCAGTCAGAATATAATGCAGATCTATATCTCAATATATAGATCCAGTCGGGTACCAAGGCACTACAGCCCATGTCGAGGCACCAGTCAAATCCCGGTCCTCAGGATTAAGACACACTCAATCCCAAAAATATCATTATCCAGTCCATCGCTTAGCAACCGGAACAATCGGTATGCTTTGATATATTCTAATCACAAGAATATATCAGTTTCAATGTATCACCAATGGAATATGAATCAAATATCCAAAAAAACGGAGAAATCAAGAATCGAAATGAAATATGAACAAAGGAATAGCAAGTGTGTATCAGTGATTAAGAACAAGAATCAAAAGAGTGCAAATGTGATAAGCATCTGAAGAAATGTCACTATTCTGAAAATAGAATAGGGGAAAAACTTGCCTTCTGCGTGACTCACTGCAATTAGATCACTTTCGTCTATCACCTACCCAACCTGCCTTGATGGCTTAGCTTCTGTTAGCAAAATAGACTGGTTAAGTCATTTTGTACTTCAATTGCATCTTGAATCGACTTCACACCAGTTCCTACCATCTACCCATGCGCTTATGACTGACTCATGTATTACTTATTAGCAAATAAGACTCAATTAACCACGTAATACACATAAGCACATAATCATTTTTATTGTTAAAATAATTTTTAGAACCAAAATCGACTCACTGATCGCTCAATTGATTGTTATCTGACTCGTTTCCCATTTTTCCGGAATTTTTCGGACTCGTCTCGGCACACATTTCGACTGATAATCGAACAAGTAACAAAATCAACTAATTTATAGAAGAAATTAAGCTTTAATATTATTTTTAATGAAAAGAATTCATTTTTCTGAGTCAAAGGGTTTTCGTTTCACTCGAATCGGACTAACGGTCTAATTATTATCAATTAAACACTAATAATTCAATTTATTATTCATTATAAATAATTATTACTAATTTTTAAAACCCAAAAATAGTTTTTAATAATTATTTAAGAAAAATCAGACTTAAAAATAAATTTTCTATAATTTTTGGAATTAAAATGAATTTATTATGATTTATTGAAAATTATTTGATTAATTATCAAAATAATTAATCATTTTTAAATAATTAATAAATATTTAATAAATAATAAATAAATAATAAATAATTAAGAAAATAATTCAATCTGATTTTTAGAAAATAATTCAGAATTATTTATAATATAAATCAATTAATTAAATAATTAATTAATCAATTTATAAAATAAATAAATCTGATTTTTAAAATTAATAAAAATAAAATAAAATGAAAACCCAGAAACAGTTGTCAGAAATCAACCATCTGACAAAACAAATCAAAACCGGGTAATCTGAACAGGTCAAACGGGTCAAAATCCGGGTCGTGAAGAACACGCCGGATTTTGCCCAGAATCCGGCCACCGGACCAGATTCCGGTGGGCCAATTTCATACCAAAAATGGAACCTGTTTGGTTCGTTTTTCACAGGGTTTCAATTTCAAATCATTTCACCAATCTGATTCCGACCACAACATACCAAAAACATCTCAGAATTTTCATCTCTGATCAAAATCAAATTCAACTTCGGCCAAAAACCTATCTTTTGATTTTGTAAACCAAACTCAACGTTCCATAGTGGAAATTAAAGCTATGAACACATATAATCAAAGCCCTAACATATCAAGAATCAAATATGCACAAAAATCATCGAGTTGTGATTTGAAAATCTGACATAAACCCTAGAAATCGTGAATCACTATACAGACATCGTTCGTTCAATTAAACACCATGAATCAACTGTAAATCATCGAACAAAGCTATATCAATCATCAAAACATCAAAATAACCCTGCAATTAAAAAGTCCTAATTCGAACATAAACCCTAGAATTTGAAAATCAAAAACTACTAATTAAAACGTGAAATTGATGTTAGAAATGGAAAGAACAGATCAAAACCTTCGATTTGGATACTCGAACTGCTTGATTTGGTACTGTAATCTGCTCAAAATCACGGCTTGAATTCTCGACCCGACCCGGTTCTTCCCGACCTGAATATGTTGCATATGAGGTGGTAAAGCTAATTCGTACGCAACTTTTCCCACTTTCTTCAAAATTTCAAATGGTCCGACGTATCGTGGTTTCAATTTACCCTTGTTGCCAAATCTGGTCAATCCTTTCCATGGCGATATTTTGAATAATACGTGTTCTCCTTCCTGGTAGTTCATATCCTTCCTTGCTTGGTCTGTATATTTGCATTTCCTGTTTTGTGCTGCATCGAGTCGTTTCCGAATAAGTTCAATCTTTTCTTTAGTCTGTTGGATTAATTCTGGCCCCAAAATCTTGCGTTCTCTAACTTCATCCCAATGTACTGGTGATCTGCATTTTCTCCCGTATAATGCTTCGTACGGTGGCATTCCAATGCTGGCGTGGTAGCTGTTATTATAAGAAAATTCCACCAAAGGTAAATGCTCATCCCAACTGCCTTCGAAATCAATCGCACAAACTCGTAGCATGTCTTCAATCGTTTGAATAGTTCTTTCACTTTGCCCATCGGTTTGCGGATGATAAGCGATACTCATGTTTAATTTTGTTCCAAGAAATTCTTGAAATTGTTTCCAAAATCTTGAGTTAAAACGAGGATCTCGATCAGACACGATAGATATCGGAACTCCATGTCGCATCACAATTTCCTTGAGATACATGTGCACTAGCTTGTCGAGTGAAAATTATTTGTTAATCGGTAGAAAATGTGCCGACTTCATGAGTCTATCAATGATTACCCATATCGCATCATGATTTGCCCTAGTCCTCGGTAATCCTACCACAAAATCCATCGCTAGATGTTCCCATTTCCATTCTGGAATGTCTAACGGTTGTAATAATCCGCTCGGACGTTGATGTTCCGCTTTAACTCGCTGGCATGTGTAGCATTTACTTACCCATTCTGCTATTTCCTTCTTCATGTTTGGCCACCAAAAGTTTTCCTTCAGATCGCGATACATTTTTGTGCTTCCTGGATGAATGGAATACTTCGAACTGTGCACATCTCGCAATATTTCTTCTTTTAATTCTGCCATGTTAGGAATCCAGATTCTCGATGCAAAGTGTAAAATTCCTTCATTATCCTTCTGAGTTGTGATCTCTTCTCCCATTAGGTCGTCATCTTGACTCATCACTTCTTCTTGACAGCGGCGAATCTTCTCTAGCAACTCCGGTTGAAAAGTCATAGCGTAGATAGCTTTTGCAGATTCATTGGGAATACGAATCTCGATTTCTAATTTGTCGAATTCCTTAACTAATTCTTCACATGAAGTTAACAAATTCAATCTTTCTTTTCTGCTTAGCGCATCTGCCACAACATTTGCTTTTCCTGGATGATAGTTGATCGTAACATCGTAATCTTTAATCAATTCCAGCCATCGACGTTGTCGCATGTTCAGTTCCTTTTGCGTAAAGATATACTTCAGACTTTTATGATCTGTGTAGATTTCGCACTTTTCACCGTAGAGATAATGTCTCCAAAGTTTCAACGCAAATATGATCGCTGCCAATTCCAGGTCATGCGTAGGATATTTCTGCTCATGAGGTTTAAGTTGTCTCGAAGCATATGCGATGACGTTATCGTGCTGCATCAATACACATCCTAACCCGCGATACGAAGCATCGATGTAAATGACGAAATTTCCATGTTCGTCTGGTAATACAAGTACCGGTGCGGTTACTAACCGATTCTTCAGCTCTTGAAAACTTTCTTCACATTTATCATTCCATACGAACTTTTCACGTTTTCAAGTTAACTTGGTCAACGGCGTTGCTATTTTCGCAAAATCTTTAACAAATCTTCTTAATATCCTACCAATCCCAAGAAACTTCGAACTTCTGTCGGTGTCTTTGGTCTTTCCCAATTTAACACAGCTTCAATCTTCGCTGGATCGACTAAGATGCCTTCTCTACTGATGATATGCCCTAGAAATTGTACTTCCTTTAACCAGAATTCACATTTTGAGAATTTCGCGTACAGTTGCTCTTTCCTCAGAATTTCCAAAGCTATCCTCAAGTGCTCAGCATGCTATTCTTCCGTTCTTGAGTAAATTAAGATGTCATCAATAAATACAATCACAAATTTATCCAAGTATTTCTTGAATACTCTGTTCATCAGATCCATGAATGCTCCTGGCGCGTTTGTCAAACCGAACGCCATCACAAGAAACTTGTAATGTCCATATCTCGTACAAAACATAGTCTTGGGAATATCTTCGGCTTTAATCTTCAATTGATGATAGCCTGATCGCAAATATATCTTCAAAAACCACGCTGCTCCTTTTAGTTGATCGAATAAATCATCGATTCTCGGTAGCGGATACTTGTTCTTGATGGTGAGCTTATTCAACTCCCGATAGTCAATGCATAATCGCATGCTATCATCCTTCTTCTTTACGAACAACACCGGTGCACCCCATGGAGATACACTAGGTCGTATGATGCCTCGGTCTAGAAGATCTTGCAGTTGCGTTAACAATTCCTTCATCTCGACGGGAGCCATTCGATATGGAGCTTTCGAAACTGGTTCTGTGCCTGGTGCTAGATCAATCATAAACTCGATTTCTCGATCTGGCGGTAACCCTGGAAGCTCGTCTGGAAAAATGTCCGGAAATTCACTTACAACTGGAATGTTTTCTATTTTAGGACTTCCTTTTTCAGTATCTAACACGTACGCTATATACATCTCATATCCATGTCGAAGCAATCGTCTAGTTTGCATCGCTGTCAGAAATTTCTTCTGCTGTTTTTCACCCTTGAATATTACCGTCGCCTTTTCCGCAGTTTGTAATTTGACTTTCTTATTCGCGCAATCTATCTGAGCATTATGACATGCTAACCAATCCATTTCCAAAATGACGTCAAACTCTCCTAGCTTAAAAGGAATCAAGTCTACAGAAAAATGATGTCCGGCTATCTCTACATCACACGCAGGACATACTCGATCTACTGGAACTTGGTCGTCATTCGCTAATTTTATAATTAACGTCTCGCCGAACCATTCAATTTCGCAATGCAATTTATCAAGGAATTCTTCAGAAATAAATGAACGAGTAGCTCCAGAATCAATTAACACTTTTGAACTTACGGAATTCACCAAAATCGTACCTGCGATCACACTCGGACTCTGCACTGCTTCTTTCATTGTCATGTTGAAAGTCCTTGCTCTGGGTTGATTAGGCGATGGCGGAGGTAATGCCAATACTCTTGGAACACTGGCTGCCATAGCTGGTCCTTTGCAATTTCTAGCGATATTCCCTTTCTTTCCACACTAGAAGCAAGTAATTTTTGTTGTCTTTCCCGTTGGACATTCGTTAGAATAATGCCCTTTCTGCTTACATCGATAACACGTCACATCCCTTTTTATACATACGCCGGTATGTTTTCGATTACATATCTTGCAGTACGGCACTGGAACTCTGGCCATTGCCTGCTGACTGGGGGCTTGGAAACGATTACCTGTTTTATGTGTACCTTGTCCTGTCCTTTAAAAATTCAAATTTGTCCGGGCTTGAAATCCCGGCTTTCTACTGGAGCGGTCTTGGAAACTTCCCTGTCCTTTGTCTTGTTGAGATCTTTCACTTTCCCCTTCGATAATCAAAGCTTTCTGGACTACGGCGGTATACATTGTTAATTCAAAAACTGCAACTTGGCCACGAATCCATGGTCGTAATCCTTTTTGAAATCTCTGAACTAGCTTTTCTTCAGTATCAACCTGTTCTGGGACAAACCTAGCCAACTCAGAAAATTTAGCTTCATACTCTGCCACAGACATATTTCCCTGCTTCAGTTCTAAAAACTTAATCTGCATTTGGTTCTTCACATAGCGAGGAAAATGCTTTTCTAAAAACAATTCTTTAAACCTATCCCACGCAATAACCTCTTCACCCTCTAAAGCCTTTTTAGATTCCAACAAATAATTTGCCTCTCCTTTCAACAAGTAACTAGAAAAATCAGTCTTCTGGTCCTCACCTATCTTTACTAGTGCAAACGCTTTCTCTATCTCTTTCAACCAGGTGGTAGCCTTAATAGGATCAGTAGACCCTTCAAATTCTGGAGGTTTAACTGACTGAAACTGCTTAAAAGTAACAACAGGTAATACTGGTGGTAATTGAGGCTCAGGACGAGGTGGCTGCTATAACATCTGTTGTTGTATCTGTTGCTGCTGATGCTGCATCTGTTGCTGCATCTATACCATCTTTTGTTGCATCAGATGGAATATTTGGTTCATGGTTTCATTAGTCTGACCTTCAGAATTGCTGTTAGAGGTCTCAGCCCTAGTCTTTCTTTTTAGTGCCATCTTTTTCTGATAATAAAACAAATGATATCTCTTTAACAGTTTAATAAACAATTGACAGTAGGTAAGAAAACAATTTATCCAGTATTAATAACATGATTTATATAAAGAAAACAGTTGCTGAATATAAAAACTGGAAATATAAGCAGTTAAATTAAACGTTTGTTCTTTTCTTCTTCCCCCCCCTTTTTAACAGGAATTATAATATGAGAAGTTGTAAAACAATAAAGTGAAAGTAAATGCTGTAAAACTATAAAGACTGAAATTTAAATAAAAGAAATTTGAAAAAGTTCATCTTATATATATGACACCAGCCTCAGGTGTAAATGCTTGATACAAAAAGTCTCGCTAAGCTGGTAATCACCGCGGTTACAAGTCATACTACCACTACATGTCAAACTACTATTATAGGTTAAGCTACTAGTACACACGTACACACTACTCACTAGGTTATACTATGCTGCCTCTATATACATCTGTACTCTGAAGTCACTGTCTCAAAACCCAGGCGGAATATGCCTAAGCTCATCCCTAAGTGTCTGGACCAAAGTCTGTGCCAAGCGGAATATCCTGTAGAACTCTGTGAAAGAAGGTGGTCCCTCATGGGTCAAATCATCAAGCTCCCAAGTGGCACTCATCAACACTGACTGCAATCGCTGTCTCATATAGTAATCCGGCTGTAGGGCCGCTAACGGTCCTCTGTCCCTCTGGTCAAACAGATGCATGATCTCTCGACACTGTGCCCGCCAATCCTTCACATCATCCCTCATAACCCTGTACTCATGGTATGGTACCATATGCGGCTGTGCAACCTGACCTACTGACTCCTGTGACGGAACCCTCGGTATACCTGCACCCTGCTATGGTAAACCTAACTGTAGATCCACATCATGCTCTCCCATCCCCTCGACTGGAATCATCTGAAACACATCCGGCTCTGGGGCATGCACTGGTATAGGAGGTAACAATGGTGGTGGTGGTAACTCCTGCTCAATCCCCGGTATAAACTGATGCTCAACTGGTAAAGGAACCATCGGCTCAAAGAACTCAAATGGATCAAACATCTCTCTGGGGTCATGAACTATCCTCTGTATTGGTGGTACCGGCTCCTGTGGCAATGGTGGTGGAGGTGGTAGAGGAGGAAATATGTACTCAGATACTGGAGGTATAACTGGTATTGCTGGCCCAGTGACTGTCCTCTCAGAATATGCAGAATAACCATAAGATGCCATCTGATAATATACCAAAGAAAAGAAAGGTCACTATACAATCCTAAGATTTATACTTCCCTATTCTAATCTGACCTGAATCCTAACACTATTTTTTTCCTATTTGTCTATTCCTATCCTATGTGATCTTCCTATCTTATCTTAACCCTAATGTTCTTGTTTTCAGGGACCAAACCTACAGCTCTGATGCCAAACCTATAACGCCCTCCAGACCCGGGGTATAAGTCTGGGGGTTACTAGCTAATCACCAAACCTGTACATTCTGATTAACAATTAATAAAGAAATGAAATTAAACCCCTTTAACACTAACCAGGATCTTTTTAGGTTGAAGTATGAAAACAAGAACCACTAACTACTTTATTATAAACCAAATTCAAAATCTCACAACTCTCTTTATTACAAGCCATTATTTAATCCATTTTAACTAAGTTTAACTTTTATTCAACACACACACAATACTTATCAACACTCCACCTGTTCGGGCAACTCAAAGCTTTTTCCTGGATTGGGATCAACACCTTGGGTATGAGAGGATCCCGAGGCTTGATCCACTTCTTTACCACTCAAGTCCTGATGGGTTTCATATTTCTTCTTAACGAAAAACAATAAGGTGAATGACAACAAAAAAATGTGAGCCAAAAATTGCTCAACAAGTCCACAAAAATATAAACAGTGTTAAAGTATTTTAAATGAATCCGTAATCCCGGGTATATCTGCAAAGATATAACCCTCACGAGAATAGAAATAAGGCCATTACTGGCGAGTACAAATGAATTAAATTGGACACAAGTTCGTATCTATATTCTGATGATCAGTCAGAATATAATGTAGATCTATATCTCAATATATAGATCCAGTCGGGTACCCAGGCACTACGGCCCATGTCGAGGCACCAGTCAAATCCCGGTCCTCAGGATTAAGACACACTCAATCCCAAAAATATCATTATCCAGTCCATCGCTTAGCAACCAGAATAATCGGTATGCTTTGATATATTTTAATCACAAGAATATATCAGTTTCAATGTATCACCAATGGAATATGAATCAAGAATCCAAAGAAATAGAGAAATCAAGAATCGAAATGAAATATGAACAAAGGAATAGCAAGTGTGTATCAGTGATTAAGAACAAGAATCAAAAGAGTGCAAATGTGATAAGCATCTGAAGAAATGTCACTATTCTGAAAATAGAATAGGGGAAAAACTTGCCTTCTGCGCGACTCACTGCAATTAGATCACTTTCGTCTATCACCGACCCAACCTGCCTTGATGGCTTAGCTTCTGTTAGCAAAATAGACTGGTTAAGTCATTTTGTACTTCAATTGCATCTTGAATCGACTTCACATCGTTCCTACCATCTACCAATGCGCTTATGACTGACTCATGTATTACTTATTAGCAAATAAGACTCAATTAACCACATAATACACATAAGCACATAATCATTTTTATAGTTAAAATAATTTTTAGAACCAAAATCGACTCGCTGATTGCTCAATTGATCGTTATCTGACTCGTTTCCCATTTTTCCAGAATTTTTCGGACTCGTCTCGGCACGCATTTCGACTGATAATCGAACAAGTAACAAAATCAACTAATTTCTAGAAGAAATTAAGCTTTAATATGATTTTTAATGAAAAGAATTCATTTTTCTGAGTCAAAGGGCTTTCGTTTCACTCGAATCGGACTAACGGTCTAATTATTATCAATTAAACACTGATAATTCAATTTATTATTCATTATAAATAATTATTATTAATTTTTAACACTCAAAAATATTTTTTAAATAATTATTTAAGAAAAATCAGAATTAAAAATGATTTTTCTATAATTTTTGGAATTAAAATGAATTTATTATGATTTATTGAAAATTATTTGATTAATTATCAAAATAATTAATCATTTTTAAATAATTAATAAATAGTTAATAAATAATAAATAAATAATAAATAATTAAGAAAATAATTCAATATGATTTTTAGAAAATAATTCAGAATTATTTATAATATAAATCAATTAATTAAATAATTAATTAATCAATTTATAAAATAAATAAATCTGATTTTTAAAATTAATAAAAATAAAATAAAATGGAAATCCAGAAACAGTTGTCAGAAATCAACCATCTGAGAAAACAGATCAAAACCGGGTAATCTGAACGGGTCAAACGGGTCAAAATCCGGGTCGTGAAGAACACGCCGGATTTTGCCCAGAATCCGGCCATCGGAGCAGATTTCGGTGGGCCAATTTCAGGCCAAAGATGGAACCGTTTTGTTCATTTTTCACAGGGTTTCAATTCCAAATCTTTTCACCAGTCTGATTCCGGCCACAACATACCAAAAACATCTCAGAATCTTCATCTCCGATCAAAATCAAATTCAACTCCGGCCAAAAACCTATCTTTTGATTCTGTAAACCAAACTCAACATTCTATAGTGGAAATTAAAGCTATGAACACATACAATCAAAGTCCTAACATATCATGAATCAAATATGCACAGAAATCATTGAGTTTTGATTTGAAAATCTGACATAAACCCTAGAAATCGTGAATCACTATACAGACATCGTTCGTTCAATTAAACACCATGAATCAACTGTAAATCATCGAACAAAGCTATATCAATCATCAAAACATCAAAATAACCCTGCAATCAAAAAGTCCTAATTCGAACATAAACCCTAGAAATTGAAAATCAAAAACTACGAATTAAAACGTGAAATTGATGCTAGAAATGGAAAGAACAGATCAAAACCTTCGATTTGGATACTCGAACTGCTTGATTTGGTACTGTAATCTACTCAAAATCACGGCTTGAATTCTCGACCCGACCCTGTTCTTCCTGACCCGAATTACAGAAAATTTTTGTATTTTTCTGAATTTTACTGATTTATTAATTATAATTAATTAATAATTAGGCTATTTATAGTAGTAAAATTAATACTCCTAAATAAAATTAAGGGGCTAATTATACATCTAATAAAAATATTTGGCCCTAATTTTTATAATTTTTGAGTATTAAAATTTAATTTATAAATATTTTATATATACAATATATATATGCCAAAATTTCCCAAAAATTGTGAATATTGCAAAAATGCAAAGAAATAATATAAATGAAAGTCCTATAATTTTATAAAAAAATGTGAGTTTTGTAGGGTTTTTAACACCCAATGGGGCCCGGAAAAGTCATTTTTCGCAAAATGCGAAAATTTATAAAATATCTTGATGTTCAGAATAATGCGATGGTAAAAGCCATTTGATGAAAAATAAGGCCCATTATTTTATTTGAAATACTGGCTTTAAAATCATGGTTTGGGTCGTAAAACGTTTGAAATAATAGCGATGAATGCAAAATAAAACATCTGAAAAATATCTTAAAAATACAGAAATGACACAGAATGCACGTAACATGTAACAATTAGGGTTTGACATATAATTACACATAAATGACATATTAACACACCTTATTTATTATAAATATGATATAATACATACGTAAATTTCCCAGGCATTACAACAGAGGCTTCTGAATTGAAAGTAACTGAGTTACCCTTATCACAAAGCTGGCTGATACTTAACAGATTATGCTTGAGACCATCCACTAGGGCAACTTCTTCAATGATAATATTATCTTTTGAAATCAAGCCATATCCCACAGTATAACCCTTGTTGTCATCTCCAAAAGTGATACTTGGGCCAGCTTTTTCCTTGAACTCAGTGAGCAGGGTAGAATCTCCAGTCATGTGCCTTGAGCAACCACTATTCAAATACTCTTTCTGTTTCCCTGCACACATTAAAATCAAATCAAGTTGATTTTGGTACCCAGGTTTCCTTGTGTCCTGCCTTGTTAGCTTTCTTCTTTGGTTTTTTAGGTTTGATCTCATTTGACTTGGAAATTTATGATTAATCCTTAGTCATCTGAGTTGGACCTTTGAAACCAGTCATTAAAACAGAATTATCATGCACATTTTGATTAACAAGAAAAGGCATGCTATTTGTAAATATGTTATTCCAGTAAGGCATGCTAAATGGCATTTGAGGCATACTAAATGCAACATAATAAGGATTAGGTGCAAATGGCATATTAGCAAAATGTGCATTCATATTCTGAGTAGACATAACATTTATAGGCCTGGCAGGCATGGCAGTCATATTCGGAAAAGAAGAGGGTGCAGACATGGAAGTAGGCATAAGTTTGTAATTAACAGACAGGTGATTAACACTACCACACTTAACACAGATTTTTCTTGGTGCATATTTATCAGGTGTGTAGTTGTTATGTTTGTTAATTCCTACTTTCCCATTTCTATTGTTTTTCCTTCTAGCTTCTGTTTTAACTTCAATCTTTTCTAATATGTCATTCAATTACCTGATAGACAGATGACCAACATTAACTTTTGTTTCCTTCCTGACTTGACTTGATTCTCCTAGAATAAAGTTCTTAGAAACTGATCCATATTTCACATTCAACTTATCTAGCTTAGCTTTGCTAACTGGTTTACTCACAGCCGACGGATGTGGCTCCTTGTCACTCGACATATAATCCTTTTGATTATCCGACGGATTATTTTTATCATCCGTCGAGTCCACATCTGTAAGCAATCCTTCAACCAAATTGGAATCAAGCTTCTCTTTACTCTTCTTCCAGGCTGCATCACAAAAGGACTCAATGCCTTGAACTTTAGTGATTTGAGCATGGACATCTCTAGATGATTTCCATGCCTTAATCACTTCCTGTTCTCGTTCAAGCTGCTTCTTTAAAATCTCTTCTTTCTGCAAGGACTCAGTTAATTAATCCTTAGCAATCTTACACTCAATTCTCAATTTCTCAAATTCAATAAACCGAGACTCTAGCACATTATTCCTCTCACTTAAAAATAAATTGTTTTATTTAATTTTAGCATTTTCCTTAGTGAGGGACTTAAGTGTAACACGCAGGTGATATAATTCTGTGGACATGTCATTTATGCATCATTACACTCAGCTTTAGATAAATGTGCTAGGTTAGTGGTGATTACCTGATTGCTTGAAGAACTTGTTTCTGTTTTATTAGATTTGGCCATTAGGGCTAGATTGACATAGCTTGTTTCTTCCTCTTCATCCAATCCATCTGCAGCCCAATAATTCTCATGTGTGATGAAAGCCCTTTCCTTTTGTTTGAGCAACTCAAAGTATTTCTGTTTGTAATTAATAGGCTCCAACTTCTTTTTGCTGGAATCAGACTTTCTACATTCACTGGCAAAATGACCAGCCAAGCCACATTTGAAACACTTGAATTTTGACTTATCAACCATATTTCTGTTTGGCATAGCTACTCCAAAATTCTTCTTGAATTTAATCTTGGAAAATATTTTGGATAAGAATGCTAGATGTTCATCAATATCATTCATGTCATCTTGGCTCAAGTGATCTTCACTTTCAGCTACCAGCCCTTTACCCTTGCTTTCACAGACCTTTGATGTAGACTCAACAACTTTTACCTTCATCTCTTTCTCCTTCTCTAACTCAGCAACCAGTGCTATGGACCCTCCTTTATTCCTTCCTTTCTCCATCATTTCATCTTGCTCTATTTCAAGCTCATAGGTTTTCAGGATGCCATACAGTCTCTCCAAGGTGAACTCCTTGTAATCCTGTGAGTTTCTCAATGAGATTGTCATTGGCTTCCACTCCTTTGGAAGAGATCTAAGGAACTTGAGGTTAGAGTCTTTTGTTTGATATACTCTTCCATGCAACTTCAGAGCATTTAGTAGCTTTTGAAATCTACTAAAAATATTAGTGAGAGACTCACTTTCTTCACAGTGGAAATGCTCATATTACTGAATCAGTAGCTGCATCTTGTTCTCCCTTACTTGCTCAGTACCATCACAAATAATATGGATTGTGTCCCAAACCTCTTTGGTTGTTTTACAGTTAATAATATTATCAAATATATCACCATCATCTCCATTGAACAATATATACATGGCCTTCTTATCCTTCCTGACTTGTTCAATGTCAGGATCTGACCATTCATGCCTAGGTTTTGGAACAGATGGTTCATTTCCAGTTGCATCTCTCATTGGTACATGTGGACCTCTCTCTATGCAATCCACATAGGCCTCATCTTGAGAAAGAAGATGTAGGTGCATTTTCACCTTCCAGTGGTGATAGTTGTCTTTGTCCAAAAATGGGATCGTCACTCAAACATCCTTTTTGTTCATCTTGTTATTTGTTGTGATCTTTATACTCTTTGTTCTTCAAGAGCTTGCTCTGATACCAATTGTTATTCCCTAACAATATAACAAGAATTACAGAAGGGGGGGGGGTTGAATGTAATTCGGGCTACTTTTTCAAATTTAAAGAATGTTCTAACTTGATAAATATAACAGTGTTTGATTAGCAATTGTGCGGAATAAAAGAGTGATAGAAATCAAAACACTAAGTAATAAAAACACAAGCTTTTAAAACTTTTTGGTGGATTTGGAAGTATCCACCAGATATATATATATATATATATATATATATATATATATATATCAAATCAGAACCCTGTAAAGCTTTGAATAGCTCACAGCTGCTTACAAGTTTGAATAACTAAACTACAGAGAAATGCTAACAGAATACAGCTTGATATGTTTCTCTAAAAATTGGCTTGCTTAGTTAATTGATCTACTTGCTACACTTGGTTTATATATCATCAAGTTTACATGACAATAAGACAAGATAATAAAACAAAACATATCTAGTCTAACTCCATGCTGCTTCACTACTCTATTCCAGCATCTTTGAATATCTTCACAATTGCATGGAAATGGTAATGCTTCTTTGTTCTCAAATTCCTGCTTAACAGGCTGCCACATTCCTTTTGCAAACACCCAACGAATGTGATTGTGTTGTCACTGTTAACGGCTATTTGAATTTGATCATCCGTCGGGACTATGCTTGTAATCCGTCGGGAGCTTTGTTGATCATCCGTCGGGAGTCTTGTAGATCATCCGTCGGGAGTCTATTTGCCACTTGACTCTATTTCACTTATACAGAATTACAAGACATCTCATATTTACAATTAATCAACCTATTTTGCATATCAATCTAGTAGTCAACATGACTTACAGAACCCTAAGTAATCTACTTGACTAATACATGTTTTTTTTGCAAAAATGTGCTACAGTTCTAATTTGTTATATAAACTACTCACTCGATGGATGTCAGTTTGTCATCCATCGGGACTAGAAAGTTTATCCGTCGGGACTATATATGATCATCCGTCGAGTGCTATAAAATTCACTAAGTTAAATCTACTAAGGTGTTTTGTTAACTTATCATCAAGTTCACAACATATTCCTAACAAGCTTTTCCTTTGTCTTCTGGGAGCTCCCTTTTTTCTAAGTAGTTGATTAAGGGAGTCATCCAGTTCTGGTTGCTTTCGATCTCCAAGATTTCTCCGGAATCATTAGATGGTTTGTGGAGTTCTTCAAAGTAAACTGAGCAGTCCAGGTCTGATGAGTTCAAGACTAACTTGGATAGAATATCTGCTTCTTCATTTTTTTCTCTACATATCTGCTAGACTTGATACTTTGGGATTGAAGCTAGGTAATTTTGAACCAGTGCTAGATACTTTTTCAGAATAGGGTCTTTTGCTATATATTCTCCGTTTGTTTGTTTGACCACAATCTGGGAGTCGCTGTAGATTTTTAAGTCCTGGACCCTCAGAGTCCTGGAGAGCTTTAGTCCTGCAATCATTGCCTCATATTCCGCCTGATTGTTTGTTGCCGGGAAACTGAAAGATATAGTTGTTTGAATGGTGAATCCCTGTTAGGAATATGTGTATTAGTTTGATGATAAGTTAAACAAAACACTTAAGTAGAAATCTAGTGTTTATAGCCTCAACGGATAAGACCATCTTGGTTATCCGTTGATGGAGTAGCTTTACTTAGAAATAAGTTTAGTATTGTAGCACATCTCAGTCTCTGCATTTAAGTTATAATTCTTAGAAGTTGTGGGAAATTATAAGTCATGTTGACTACTAGTGGATATGAAAATAGGAGGGCTAATTGTAAATATTTCATGCCTTGTAATTTTGTATAAATGAAGTAGTATCAACTGATAGATTAAAGGCCTTCAACGGATGAGAAACAAAGCTTCAACGGATGTCTCTAAAGCTTCAACAGATAACATCCATCAACGGATGAGTGCATCAACGGATAAAGCTTCAACTGTTAGAGCATCAACGGATGTCACTAAAGCATCAACGGATAAAACCATCAACGGATGAAAGCTTCAACGGATGCTTAGTTCCATAGCAGTTGATAGTGACAATTCATAAGCTGACATAGGAACATGGATTGACAGAGACAATTTGAAAGGCATATGTTGTAATAACCCCAATTTTGGGAAATTTTTGAAACCCTTATGAATAGTGATTTTGCAGATTATGCTGAATGAGAAAACTTTTCATGCCACACTATGTAGGGGTTCTGTTATGGATATTCTGAGATTTTATTAGTACTTTATATGGTATATAAGTGTATGTAAAGATCGTCAGAATCCAATTCCGAACACTTTGATTTTTCCCGAAAATTCACTAGATACGGAAAGAATTGAGTATAAGGTAACAGGATAAAAAGGATTTAAATTAAAGGATTATAAGAGAGGATCATAAAAGGAATATAATATATTGAGAAAGGTTAAGGAAACCCAAGTAATAAGATCCCGGGTATGATCCCTCAAACGATAAACGAAAACGAAAGTTAAGCGAACCGTATAACAGATCAGCGGTCATTAGGCAAACAATTAGGAGGTTAATCACGGAGGTTAGGGATGATGAGGTCATCCAACCAATGAGAAGAGGGCAAGTAAGAGATGATGACACAATAAGGTGATGCAAGCATGACATAGGGAAGGAGGAGGTGTGGTTGGTTTATAACCACACAAATATAAGGTTATTAAGGTAATTAACCAAAAACAAAACAAAAAACAACCAAGCTAAGCCAAACAAATCAAAAAACACAAAATCATTTCATTCTCATCATCTTGCTCTCGACTTTTGTTCTTTTTCAAAGGAAGAAAAATCAAAAATCAAGTTCCAAACATTGTTAAATCACAAGGTGATTATCTAAGGTTCCTTGTACATAGATATGGATATCCTATAAGTTTAAGCTCCTAATTCCTTCACAATCTCTTCCAATAAATCAAGGAAGAAGATGGTGAATAGTAACCTTCAAGAAATAACTTTAGTTTTCTTGAAACTTTATGAAAGTTTAAGGTTATACAAGCAAGGATCAAGGTTCTTTAGGCATTCAAAGCTCTTGTGTTGTGTTAAGAAGCTTCAAGGAAGTTATAATCTCTTAACCAAGCTTTGTTATTGAATGTTAAGAGCATAATATGAGTATTCTAGTTCATGAGAGGCTTGATGGTTGTGTATGTAAAGATTAGTTGGTTTTGGGATGTTTTTGGAATTGTAAATCTTGGTTGTTGATTAATGAACTTAAGTGTAGTTTAAATTCATGATAAAGAATAGTATAAATTATTAATGTTGAGTTGTTGGGGCTGTTATGATAAAGTATGGATGGAGTTTTGATTGGGTTGTGATTGTGGGTTGATTGTGAGGTGATTTGGAGTGGTTTAAAATTGGGTAATCGCGTAAACATAGCCGTCGTAATGCCCGATTTACCGTAGACTGTTTTTGTTCTTAACATCAGAACCCTTGAACTCACTGCTAGGTTTTGACCACTGCCATTTTTAGATAGTTCATGTTACGAGCTTCGTTTTGATATATGGTTCGTTGGATTCCGATGAACGGTTTAGGAGAAACGGCCGTTTTAAGTAACGACGTTTCGCGAACGAACCCTTACCCCTCGCCTTACTTTGAAACATAGGTTAAAGATCTTAAAGGACTAATTGAAGTATGAAACATTTATGTAAGGTGTAATAGGCAGTTGGTAAGACACTCGCGAAGGAATCGCCTTAAAACTCATAATGGTTAAATTATTAAAAATGGTGGAGCCGAGGGTACTCGAGTGACTTAAGAGAATCAGTAAGCGCAAAGCGAGCGTTAGAGTCTAAGTTGGTTAATGTATAGATTTACAAGTGACTTTGGTTTAATTCCAACTTACTTGTTGTTTATAGGTTACCAGACTCGTCCCGAGCCATTGTAACCCCCAGTCGCTCAGGCAAGTTTTCTACCCGTTATACTGTTGTTGTGATGTATATGTGTATATGCATGATCTTGCGATAAATGCATATTTGTTATTAGCAAATTCTTGCGATATATTGTAACATGTGATATGGTATATATGCATGCCTGTTTCATATTCTTGGATTATATATCTGTTGGTTAAAATGCTTACAGTTGCATAATACCTATGCTAGAGATAAGCGGTATTGAGTTTACCCTTAGTATAGGGGATCAAAAGGTGAACATATTTCTAAACCGGGAGTCGATGTTCCCGAGTATAATATATATATTTTTATATATATATGGTTATAGTTTTCAAAACTATTAATCGAATAAGGTTTATTCGATAACTTTAACTTTATTTTATTATTGAATATTATTTCGAATATTCATCCGAGGACTTATGACTCCTTTATTTTATTATTGAATATTATTTCGAATATTCATCCGAGGACTTATGGCTCCTTTATTTTATTATTGAATATTATTTCGAATATTCATTCGAGGGCTTATGACTCAGTTATATTATTAATGATTATTGATTGAATATTCATTTGAGGATGTATGACTCCGTTATTTTATTTAATGAATATTATTTATAATATTCATTCGAGGTATTATGACTCCGCTTATTATTTAATAATATTCTTTATTTTATTAAAGAATAATGTTCGATAATCAAACTTACTTTTGATTATTCAAATAAAGATATTACTTTCGTATAAGTATATCTTTGATTATTTACTATTCATTTCAAGTATAAGTTTTCCAACTTCTACCTCAATTATTCTTTATGGGAATATTATTTAAATAATAATATTCAGATATTTTCTAAATACATTGGGACTGATTTATTTTATTAAATCAGCATTGCTCCAACCACTCCTTAAAGTACTTTCGAGTCTTCAAAATGATTTTTAAAAGTTAGAGCGGATCCCAAAACTCATTTTTATATTTATGATCTTCCTTTTTAAAGGGGATTTAAATACTCGCTCAAAACCAGAGGGATCCGGCTCTGTGGTGTATTTTATATTCGCAACAAGGTTGCAGTTTTGGTAAATGAATTGATTACTTACCCAACGTTCGGGAAGTAAGTCCATCTATCGAGTCGGCATAAGCAACATGGGCTCAGTGGGCGTCCATGATAGTGTACGTGGCTCAGTGGGAGTCCATCAAATGCATAAGTGGTTGAGTGGCCGTCCAGCATAAGGTCCTATTGCGACAAGGGTGATGACCAGTGGGGAATTCGTCCATCTACTACTAGAAAAGGTTACTTATTGGTATCTTTGCCTGATCAGCAAGATATCAGGTTTATGCCAAAATTCTTTCCTTTCCAAATTTATTGGATATTGCAATTCTGTTCATACTTTACATGACAGAGGTTTTCAGGAAATGTATGTATATATATAGGTGTATATATATCGGGACTTAATGAAGTATATCATAACTTCATTTCCTTCAAAATATTTCAAAGATTGAATCTATTCAAGTCATATCTTGTAGTCTCATCAGTGTGATGAACTTTTGAAACTAATTATAACTTGAACGGTGGTAGTTCAAGTAGTATTCGAAAAAGATATAAGTATATTGGAGTATCTTGTAACTTCATCTTTTAAACTTATATCTGGTAAATGATTATCTTATGCATATCAAAGACTTTTAGAAAAATGTTGAGACAAGGTTAGATATATGAGATCACCTTGCAACGATATTTTTATACAGTTATAAACTGGAACTTTGTGTATATTATACATGGAAGAGGACTTCCAAGATTTTGAAAAGTATATATGTATATATACTGAATATATTGCGATTTCATCGCATTAAGATATCAAACTTGGTTCATTTCTTTTGACCAAGACTTTCATGAGTACTATGAGAAGGCTCGCATATTGTAAATCAATATACATATTATTTTGGTGGGCTTGCTGCTCACCCTTGCTTTCTTCTTTCATCACACAATAACAGATAGAAAAGATGAACAAGACCAAGCTTCCAATTCGCAAGCGGTTAGGAAACGTTCCGCAGTTTTCTGGAAGCGTTGATGCCGCCGTAGCTGAGGTAGGAGCTACCAATAGGCTAGGCTTTCAACTTTTGATGTACCAGATTATGTATATTTATGAATTGTAATAATGGCAAAGAAATGTAAATTTATTCGATAACCCTTTTAAGGTGTAATGGCATATAATTTTGGAATAAAATGACTTATGATTATTTTTGGATATTCATCTCTGAGACTATAACTTGTGGTGTGTGTATTTATTGTGGGGTCACAGTACAGAGTAGTTGATTATTTATTAAGATTGGGTGTTATTAAGGGAAATGGAACTCGTTACAACCCGGATCCCCGACCCCGGATTTGGGGGTGTTACAGAAGTGGTTTCAGAGCTAAGCGTTATAAACCTCAGAGATGATGTGACGTTAAGATAATAAGTTCACTAAGATAATAAGAACTCTTGCCAAGTTCATAGTCGGGCTACCTAACGTAGTACTGACAGTTAAAACCCTTATGGGAACCCTTATAAATATCGTGATAGAAGCGTAGTTCGTTATCGTATATGGTAGCGGGACTCTGAACCCTGAGGTTCAGGAGCAACAACGCGATGATGTTTTATTACTTATTGGAGATCAGATTATGGATCCGATAGAGCGTCCTAACGCGGGATCGGATGATGTTTATATTGAGGATGTAGCGGTTGAGGATGTTGTCCTAGAAGGGATAGTTGCTGAGGAGGATCCCATGGAGGATCCTGACAAGAATGAATAAAGGACCATTGATGAATTGATGACCATGGTTAGGTCAACTACCAGAGGTAGGATTGGCCGGTCACTACCGGAGGTTCGTTCAAGTTTGTAAAGATAGTAGCCCCTTTAACGCGGCTTACTCGTAAGACTGAGAAGTTTGAATGGACAGAGAAATACGAGAAAAGCTTTTAACAACTGAAGCAAAGGTTGGTGACGGCCCCTATGTTGGCATTGTCCGATGGAAAAAGGAGATTTTGTGATTTGTATTGACGCTTCGCATAAGGAATTAGGGTGCTTCTTATACAACACAACAAGGTAATCGCGTACGCGTCAAGACAATTAAGGGAATATAAAATTCGATATCCCCATCCATGAGCTTGGGCTCGTGGCAATAGTTTTGCCCTAAATATTGGAGGCACTACTTGTATGGAGAGAAGTGCGAGATTTACACAAGCCATAAGTACTCTAGTGCATTTTCACGCAGAAAGAGCTCAACATACGCCAGAGGAGGCGGTTAGAGCTAATCAAGAATTATGATTGGGAGATTCTTTATCATTCGGGGAAAGCCAATGTGGTGGCTGATGCCCTTAGTAAAAAGGAGAGACTCAAGATAATAATGTCTTTGGCAGAGTTTATAAGAGATTTTGAGAAAATGGAAATAGAAGTGAAGGTAACCGGAGCTGGTACCGAAAAGCTGTTTGAGATTGCAATACAGACCGAATTATTGGAAAAGAACATATTGTGCCAGAAAAAGTGATGAATGAAGGCAGAGAGCCAACAAATAGATATGAGATTAATACCGAGAAAGATGATAAGGGAATATTGAGGTATTCCTATAGAATTTGGGTTCCAAATGTTCAAGAGCTTAAAGATGAGATCTTAGATGAAAGTCATAGTTCAAGGATTAAGATTTAGGGCAAACCCTGAATGTGATAGTCAGGGAGGACGCCATCAAGATAGAAGGAACCCATAACATAATGAAGTGGAAAATGAGGATTTTAACGTATAAGATAACCCCAAGTATGGGAGAAGGATGAAACATTTCATACTAAGGAAACAGAAAGTCGAGTAAGGAAAGGAGACCCGAGACGGTACTCCTATACGGCAATTCATGGACCTGTCTAAAAAGAACTTATACTATTATCCCCAACCACCACCTTGAGGAAACAATGCGGTAGGAAATTCTTTCGTGACCTTTAAATCGCTAAGCTCTCAGAGTTCCAAGGAACAGGTTGACCCAGTCGAGGCAAGAGCCTGGCTAAAGGAAATATAGGAATCATTTGAGATTCTAAATGATGGACGAATCACAAAAGACTATTTTTGTCACTTACCCTCCTAAGAGAAGGGCCACCACTGGTGAAAGACCAAGAAAGGCACGGAGCCAGAGGTTAGAATAAACTGATTAAAGTTCAGTCAATTGTTTTCGGGAAAGTAATTCCCAAGGTTATGGAGATAGTGTAAAAGCTTTAGAGTCAGAACAAAGGCGGACGAGTATGATGAAATATGAAGCTAAGTTGTAAAAGTTGTCAAGATTCGTTCTGATGACAAGAATCCCAGAACGATGTGATGCTTGAAGTCAATGATTAGTGGGTTCATGAAATAATGATAAGAGAAAGGAAAAATAAAAAGAAACTGAAGTGGAAAGGAATATAAAGGTAATAGGGTTTGAGGAATGATAAGGGAGTTGGGTATGAGGAAACCCTAAAGACTCGTAGCAATAGAAATAGAAAAGTATGTAATCGTCAGGATGAGGGTGATTCACCATGAGTTAAAGTTGATGATTGAAGGAATAAGAGATACATATATTTTATCCCCTGTAAGTTGGGAGGATTCAAGGAAACCTTGAAATAGTTCGAAGGATAAATAATGAGACGCGGATAGACTGAGGAGACAAGGAAGTAAGAAATTAGGAAAATTGGATGAAGGAAGTGACCTTCAAGAATGTGAAGTGTAAGATCGGTGGCTTGATACCCAGAAAGGGAGACGCCAGGTATGAAAGATATCCCAACATTGAGGTGACTGTTGAGGTAAACAACAAAAGTAAATAAGGAATTATTAAGAAGAGGTACATGTTGAACACGACCAATATCTTCCAGAACATCCTTGTTATCGTTATCAAATTAGGCAAGACAAGCGGATAACCGTGGTTATCTTTTGGAGGCCATATTGATTGACCTTATTTGGAATACAGATGTTATTGTAAAATTAGGCATATACTATCGAGGTAGGAATGATCGAATAAGACACCCTCATCAGGGATATATGACTTGATTTATCCATGGAAGGATGCATGTACTTTTTCTAAAGGTGGAATTAAGGATAGAACATCGGTAACTTAAAATGAATCCCAGGGGAATGCATAAAGGTTGGCATTTCACCCTTAATAGGGATAATATGAGTTTGACAGTACGAATTGGAAAGGATTAAGGTAATAACAACCTTTAAGAATCAGTGGAGAAATTTTTCAGAAGTATATAGACAATGATTCTGGTATTAATAAATGGTATCTTGATATGCCCTGTATCTAGGGAATACAGGAGGAACGATTCGAGGATAACCTTAGAGGTTTTACAAGGAGAAAGGTAATATTCAAAATTCTCAAGAATAAAAATGTTGATAAAGGAAATATGACGTAATTATAATGATGCCAAGTGGGGCACGTGTTAAACCACGAGAAAGTATGGATCGAACCAGTAAAGGTCGAATTTTTTCCAGGCAATTAGGACCTAAGATTAAAGATGTTTTAAGTATGATTGAGAGTCAGTCGTGACAGTGATTAACCTCTAAAGAATGAGGCAATAACTTATGGAAAAATGGTGATATTTTTTACTCATTAGATTTTAAGAAAAACATCTTCACATAAGCTGTGATTGAAATGAGGTAGAAAATTATTTGGAGGTGGTTAAAATGACATTGACTGTAAGGAAATTTTACTATCAGGAAAGGCCAAAGAGGTGGCCGACACTTTAAAGGTAAGAGGATAATTATAGGCGCTTGTGCCAAAAGAATACAGTGATGATGGTTAAAACTGTGAAGGTTGTATTATGGTTTGGAAGATTGACATTCCTTCTGATGACTGTGCAATACCCAACCGTGATAGTAGTTTGGTAAAGGTTTAATTTGTGTAATCGCCATGAGCGGGCTATCTATCTTAGAAGGTCCTATCTTGAGAACCATCCAGGACTATATTTCAAAAAGGACTAAACGAACCTTTGAGTTAAGTCTTCTATTAAAGGCATACGATTAAGAATGGTATTAACCTGCTATCGTTGCTTTGACTGAAACTCTTCTGCAATTTTATCTACTTCATGTCATGAAAGTACGTTAGAGTTTGGAGTGTTCTTCATGAATTATGATTGATGATTATGTTAACTCCTTAGAAGGATTTGATACGACATGTATGGACTCCGTATGGTTAGATATTAAGATTTCATGGAACGTGAATGACGACAGTAGGTCAGTGGTGGACCATAGTAATGCAGCAATGATTCTGCGAGTAATGAGCTGATTACAACCGTGAGAGTTGTATTGGAATGGATGTTGAGATTGAGTACCACTAATCGGGTCGTGGTAGAGTATAAGTTATCATTGATAGACTAATTAAGTAGAGTATCTACCTATTGAATATTTATTCCTTCTTATGAAAAGAGAGTCGTATTACTATATGAGGAAGGTTGCGGTGCAAGCATAGAATTCTAGTAACGATGATGTCTAGAATGAGATCCCAGATTCGATATTCGATATCAAGGGAGTTTCAAAGGTGATTGTGTATAAGCTCGAGGAAGAGCATGGGTCCATAGAATGATGGACGGAATAGCAAAAATATTTAGGCATGTGAAATACGATGCTATAATACTTGATGTTGATATAAATACATATATGTTTTGTTCTCCTATGACAAACCTCTATAGTTCAGAGGTAGGTTCCAAGCCAGATATTTTGTGGCAGTATATTTTTTTTATTTTTTTTATTTACAATTCTCTTCAATTCGTTCTTTTCTCTTCTTTTCATTTCATATAAGCTGAGAAGAACAACCTTCCAGAAGGGGAGGTATTGCCGAATGACTATCTATCTGTGTGATAGAAGCCTAGTAGGATACCATCTATTGTTTAATTGCTTGTCAAGTAATAAAGGCTGGCCACCTTCTGTACTAACTATGCGATATAACAAGTGTTCATGATTATAGTGATCTCTCAATGAATTCTTTTACTTCTATATGATGGATCAAGCTTTCAAAAATAGAAACAGCTGAAAAAGGAGTAGTAAAGTTATGGTGGTATTCGGAATGGAAACACATTCATGATACTAAGGTTGACGTGGTTATTAAAAGGATATAGAACGCTAACGAGCAGAAGTATAACCAGTATAATATGAGGAACGGAAGGTAGTAGCGATTACGAACTGGAAAAGAATGGGTATTGAGAAGCAAAAGCTCTAATGCTAAAAGCTATAATGAGAGTCTGTGCAATAGACTTGAAAGAAATTGGAATGATCACTTAACACGGATTGAGTTTTCTTACGACAATAGATCATATGTCATTATCGAGTTGTCCCCTTATGAGATCCTTGAGGGAAGACAATGTCGATCTCCCTTATGTTAGGATGAAGTTGTAGAGCGCAAGATGCTCGGACCAGCAGTGGTCCAAAGGACCAAGGATATGATAGATCTAATCAGAGGACGGCTGGTAGTAGCCCAAGATGGACATGATAAGTATGTTGATTTGACATGAAAGGACAAAGAATAGGAAGTAGGGGACCTAGTGTTGTTAAAGGTATCCCCTTGGAAACCCTTGGAAAGGATTGATGAGATTTAGAAAGAAAGGAAAGCTAAGTCCACAATTTGTCGGACCCTTGGATATACTAAAACATATTGGGAAGATAGCATACGAGCTAGCCCTACCCCCGAACCTGTAGCATGTTCATAACGTGTTTCACGTATCAATGTTAAGAAAGTGTAATTCGGATGCCAGATAAATTGGGGGATATGAGCGCATAAACATGCAACACGACGTAACCTATATGGAGCAACCAGGAAGGGTTATAGATTGAAAAAGGAACAAGTGCTTAGGAGAAGGGTTATCAAACTAGGCAGAGTTTGGTGATAGGACCACAATGTGGGAAAATTTACTCAAGAATTAGAAAGTGCAATGCTAAGAGAGTATCCCTATTCATTTCCTATCTGATTCCGGGACGGAATCCTTTTAAGGAGGGGAGACTATAATAACCCCAATTTTTGGAAATTTTTGAAACCCTTATGAATAGTGATTTTGCAGATTATGCTGAATGAGAAAACTTTTCATGCCACACTATGTAGGGGTTCTGTTATGGATATTCTGATATTTTATTAGTACTCTATATGGTATATAAGTGTATGTAAAGATCGTCAGAATCCAATTCCGAACACTTTGATTTTTCCCGGAAATCCACTAGATACGGAAAGAATTGAGTATAAGGTAACAGGATAAAAATGATTTAAATTAAAGGATTATAAGAGAGGATCATAAAAGGATTATAATGTATTGAGAAAGGTTAAGGAAACCCAAGTAATAAGATCCCGGGTATGATCCCTCAAACGATAAACGAAAACGAAAGTTAAGCGAACCATATAACAGATCAGCGGTCATTAGGCAAACAATTAGGAGGTTAATCAAGGAGGTTAGGGATGATGAGGTCATCCAACCAATGAGAAGAGGGCAAGTAAGAGATGATGACACAATAAGGTGATGCAAGCATGACGTAGGGAAGGAGGAGGTGTGGTTGGTTTATAACCACACAAATATAAGGTTATTAAGGTAATTAACCAAAAACAAAACAAAAAACAACCAAGCTAAGCCAAACAAATCAAAAAACACAAAATCATTTCATTCTCATCATCTTGCTCTCGGCTTTTCTTCTTTTTCAAAGGAAGAAAAATCAAAAATCAAGTTCCAAGCATTGTTAAATCACAAGGTAATTATCTAAGGTTCCTTGTACATAGATATGGATATCCTATAAGTTTAAGCTCCTAATTCCTTCACAATCTCTTCCAATAAATCAAGGAAGAAGATGGTGAATAGTAACCTTCAAGAAATAACTTTAGTTTTCTTGAATTTTTATGAAAGTTTAAGGTTATACAAGCAAGGATCAAGGTTCTTTAGGCATTCAAAGCTCTTGTGTTGTGTTAAGAAGCTTCAAGGAAGGTATAATCTCTTAACCAAGCTTTGTTATTGAATGTTAAGAGCATAATATGAGTATTTTAGTTCATGAGAGGCTTGATGGTTGTGTATGTAGAGATTAGTTGGTTTTGGGATGTTTTTGGAGTTGTAAATCTTGGTTGTTGATTAATGAACTTAAGTGTAGTTTAAATTCATGATAAAGAATATTATAAATTGTTAATGTTGAGTTGTTGGGGCTGTTATGATAAAGTATGGATGGAGTTTTGATTGGGTTGTGATTGTGGGTTGATTGTGAGGTGATTTGGAGTGGTTTAAAATTGGGTAATCGCGTAAATATAGCCGTCATAATGCCCGATTTACCGTAGACTGTTTTTGTTCTTAACATCAGAACCCTTGAACTCACTGCTAGGTTTTGACCATTGCCATGTTTAGATAGTTCATGTTACGATCTTCGTTTTGATATGTGGTTCGTTAGATTCCGATGAACGGTTTAGGAGAAACGGCCGTTTTAAGTAACGACGTTTTGCGAACGAACCCTTACCCCTCGCCTTACTTTGAAACATAGGTTAAAGACCTTAAAAGACTAATTGAAGTATGAAACATTTATTTAAGGTGTAATAGGCAGTTGGTAAGACACTCGCGAAGGAATCGCCTTAAAACTCGTAATGGTTAAATTATTAAAAATTGTGGAGCCGAGGGTACTCGAGTGACTTAAGAGAATCAGTAAGCGCAAAGCGAGCGTTAGAGTCTAAGTTGGTTAATGTATAGATTTACAAGTGACTTTTGTTTAATTCCAACTTACTTGTTGTTTATAGGTTACCAGACTCGTCCCGAGACATTGTAACCCCCAGTCGCTCAGGTAAGTTTTCTACCCGTTATACTGTTGTTGTGATGTATATGTGTATATGCATGATCTTGCGATAAATGCATATTTGTTATTAGCAAATTCTTGCGATATATTGTAACATGTGATATCGTATATATGCATGCCTGTTTCATATTCTTGGATTATATATCTGTTGGTTAAAATACTTACAGTTGCATAATACCTATGTTAGAGATAAGCGGTATTGAGTTTACCCTTAGTATAGGGGATCAAAAGGTGAACATATTTCTAAACCGGGAGTCGATGTTCCCGAGTATAATATATATATTTTTATATATATATGGTTATAGTTTTCAAAACTATTAATCGAATAAGGTTTATTCGATAACTTTAACTTTATTTTATTATTGAATATTATTTCGAATATTTATCCGAGGACTTATGACTCCTTTATTTTATTATTGAATATTATTTCGAATATTCATCCGAGGACTTATGACTCCTTTATTTTATTATTGAATATTATTTCGAATATTCATTCGAGGGCTTATGACTCAGTTATATTATTAATGATTATTGATTGAATATTCATTTGAGGATGTATGACTCCGTTATTTTATTTAATGAATATTATTTATAATATTCATTCGAGGTATTATGACTCCGCTTATTATTTAATAATATTCTTTATTTTATTAAAGAATAATGTTCGATAATCAAACTTACTTTTGATTATTCAAATAAAGATATTACTTTCGTATAAGTATATCTTTGATTATTTACTATTCATTTCAAGTATAAGTTTTCGAACTTCTACCTCAATTATTCTTTATTGGAATATTATTTAAATAATAATATTCAGATATTTTCTAAATACATTGGGACTGATTTATTTTATTAAACCAGCATTGCTCCAACCACTCCTTAAAGTGCTTTCGAGTCTTCAAAATGATTTTTAAAAGTTAGAGCGGATCCCAAAACTCATTTTTATATTTATGATCTTCCTTTTTAAAGGGGATTTAAATACTCACTCAAAACCAGAGGGATCCGGCTCTGTGGTGTATTTTATATTCACAACAAGGTTGCAGTTTTGGTAAATGAATTGATTACTTACCCAACGTTCGGGAAGTAAGTCCATCTATCGAGTCGGCATAAGCAACATGGGCTCAGTGGGCGTCCATGATAGTGTAAGTGGCTCAGTGGGAGTCCATTAAATGCATAAGTGGCTGGGTGGCAGTCCAGCATAAGGTCCTATTGCGACCAGGGTGATGATTAGTGGGGAATTCGTCCATCTACTAATAGAAAAGGTTACTTATTGGTATCTTTGCCTGATCAGCAAGATATCAGGTTTATGCCAAAATTCTTTCCTTTCCAAATTTATTGGATATTGCAATTCTGTTCATACTTTACATGACAGAGGTTTTCAGGAAATGTATGTATATATAGGTGTATATATATCGGGACTTAATGAAGTATATCATAACTTCATTTCCTTCAAAATATTTCAAAGATTGAATCTATTCAAGTCATATCTTGTAGTCTCATCAGTGTGATGAACTTTTGAAACTAATTATAACTTGAACGGTGGTAGTTCAAGTAGTATTCGGAAAAGATATAAGTATATTGGAGTATCTTGTAACTTCATCTTTTAAACTTATATCTAGTAAATGATTATCTTATGCATATCAAAGACTTTCAGAAAAACGGTGAGACAAGGTTAGATATATGAGATCACCTTGCAATGATATTTTTATACAGTTATAAACTGGAACTTTGTGTATATTATACATGGAAGAGGACTTCCAAGATTTTGAAAAGTATATATGTATATATACTGAATATTTTGCGACTTCATCGGATTAAGATATCAAACTTGGTTCATTTCTTTTGACCAAGACTTTCATGAGTACTATGAGAAGGCTCGCATATTGTAAATCATTATACATATTATTTTGGTGGGCTTGCTGCTCACCCTTGCTTTCTTCTTTCATCACACAACAACAGATAGAAAAGATGAACAAGACCAAGCTTCCAATTCACAAGCGGTTAGGAAACGTTCCGCAGTTTTCTGGAAGCGTTGATGCCGCCGTAGCTGAGGTAGGAGCTACCAATAGGCTAGGCTTTCAACTTTTGATGTACCAAATTATGTATATTTATAAATTGTAATAATGGCAAAGAAATGTAAATTTATTCAGAAACCCTTTTAAGGTGTAATGGCTTATAATTTTGGAATAAATGACTTGTGATTATTTTTGGATATTCATCTCTGAGACTATAACTTGTGGTGTGTGTATTTATTGTGGGGTCACAGTACAGAGTAGTTGATTATTTATTAAGATTGGGTGTTATTAAGGGAAATGGAACTCGTGACAACCCGGATCCCCGACCCCGGATTTGGGGGTGTTATATATGTCATAGCCTATTTGTTTATTTGAGGATTTAACTCAACTCAAATAAGAATGTAACAAGTAAATAGTGGTTCTATCGTCAAAGAGATCTCTCAAAATAACATATGTCAAAGGATTAAGAAATATTGTTCATCTACAGACTTGAGGAATTGCTTCACTAGAAGAAGTTCAAGAAATTGATCAAGCCTCAGTGATATAAATCAAGCTTGTGGATTTAATCAAGTGTCAGAGATCTTGTCAGGGTTTCAATTAATTACAGGGATTTAATCTGAAGAAAGTCAAGTTATTAAAGTCAAGACATGGAGAAACGTCACGGAAGTTAGTCATTCATGAACCAGACAGTACATCGAGTGTCAACATTGAAGTGGTGGAATTGATTCATAATTTTCAGTGATTTACAGAAGATTGTGACAAGTTATTAAAGTCAAGACATGGAGAAACGTCACGGAAGTTAGTCATTCATGAACCAGACAGTACATCGAGTGTCAACATTGAAGTGGTGGAATTGATTCATAATTTTCAGTGATTTACAGAAGATTGTGAGAAGAGTGGTTACTGTTCAAGAATAGTATTAATTCTCTATTAATTAATTAAGTCATATAATTTAATTAAGAAAATAAATTATATCTGCAAAGATTAATTTATTGATTAATTGAATTAATTGGTTAATTAATTCTGAATTAATATTATTGATAGGGATAAATAAATTATGATTGTATAATTAAATATTGCATTAATTGTACAAACTGTGGGCTGCTAGGCCCAATAAAAAGATATATGATACTCAGATCAGAAAGGTTAAGCCTGATGGACCAGATCAGGCCTGATGGAATAAAAAAGGCCCAAAAACCCTGATTATTAATTAATTTTGTAATTAATTAATAA
Source organism: Apium graveolens (assembly GCF_009905375.1). NCBI lineage: Eukaryota > Viridiplantae > Streptophyta > Magnoliopsida > Apiales > Apiaceae > Apium > Apium graveolens. The sequence goes on along the minus strand of NC_133649.1, from coordinate 129,254,096 downwards.
GGGACAAATCAGATGTTGAAAAGAGTCCCGATAAGGATATAAATCCTTGGAGATTAGCCTCAAGGGGACCTAAAAGGATAAGGAATCAGTTTCCTACCACCTAGGACTCCAAAGTCCATTCTAATTATGAGACTTGCCCACCAAGTCTCCAATACCAAGTCCAATTCAAGGACTCCCAACATCTATATAAGGGGTCTCACCCCCACCAATCAGAACTACGTTTTTTGGCTTGATTCTCTAATTCACAGAGATACGTAGGCATCTCGTAAAGGCAGATCGAGTCACGAAACACGAGAGCAGCCATTAAAGGCCTTGAGCTCCCGAATCTTAATATTAAATACAGCAAATAATAACCTTAGTTTTTTATCCACAACATTTGGCGCCGTCTGTGGGAACCAACAACAACCATGGCGAGAACACGGAGAACAATTGGAGCTCTAGAGGAAGGAACACCATTAGAGACAACCCAGGTGATTTCATCAACCGTGGAGGTTCCTCCCCATTCAACTTATGCATCTACTCAGGAGGAAACCCAGACAGGAGCAACTCAACCCCAGCTACAAGGGACAACTCCCCCGATTCAAGGTACGAATCCTCAAGTTCAACAAATACATATACCTGTGAATTCTCGACCAGTCGGGCATGAATATTCAACTATTGTTACTACTAACCCCCCTTATGGGATGCCCCTTCACCCTGAGGTTGGAGGAAGCAGATATGCTGGGCGAAGCGAAGCACGAGGGCGGTCGCCCCCCTATATACGAGGTTTGGATCCTATCCCTGAGGATCGGGAATTTTCTGGTCCATACACTGAGAGAGACTCCGAATCTTCGGATGATGAAGTGGCCCCAAGAAGGAGGCGTCCTGGAAAAGAGCCAATGGCCGATGGAAGGCAACGCCCCCAAAGCACCCCAGGGCGAATCCCCAAGAAGTGCAGGAAAAGATCAGGGCTCATGAGGCTGAAATCCAAAGGCTGAGGCGTGATTTGGAGGCTCACCAAGCCACCAGACCCCACATGCCTCCTAGGGGGAGAAATCCTCCTCCTATCATAGACCTGGATGGTCCGGTAAGAAGAAGGGCTGCTATCCCAAGAACTGATCCAAGCAATCTCCTTCCCCTTGGAGATCCTGATGATCCAACTCCACCCTTCACAGAAGAGATAATGGATGCCCATATCTCAAGGAAATTCAAGATGCCCACTATCAAAGCCTATGATGGCACGGGAGACCCCGCTAATCATGTTAGGACATTCTCTAATGCACTGCTGCTGCAACCCGTGAATGATGCTATAAAATGTCGGGCCTTCCCTCAAACCCTGTCGGGTATGGCTCAAAGATGGTACAGTCGCCTACCCCCAAATTCTATTGGATCATTCAGAGAATTAAGTCAGACTTTTATTAAGCAATTCATCAGTGGAAGAGTCCATGAGAAAAGTTCAGCATCTCTTATAAGTCTTGTGCAGGGAGCTAAGGAATCCTTAAGAGATTACCTGAATCGTTTTACAAAGGAGGCTTTAAAAGTCCCAGACCTTGATGATAAGGTAGCCATGATAGCACTGCAACAAGGAACTAGGGATGAGTTTTTCAAGATGTCTTTGGCCAAACGACCCCCTGAGAGCATGTTGCAGCTCCAAGAGAGGGCAGGGAAGTATATCAAGGTTGAAGAAAGTATGAGGAAGACCATAGTAAGTAATGAGCCCACTGGAGGCAAGAAACAAAAAACTGATTTAGAGTATATCGCTAAGGACAAATATCCTAGAACCGAACAAAACCCTGATTCAACCCCCAAGAAGGGAGGACCTGGGCAAAAGTTCACTGAATACGCTAAGCTGAATGCTCCCAGAAGTCAGATTTTGATGGAGATTGAGAAAGACAGAGATATTCGCTGGCCTAAGCCCTTGAAGACTGATCCTGCCAAGCTAGATAAGGGCAAGTATTGCAGGTTTCACAAAGATGTTGGCCATGACACCGATGAGTGTAGGCAATTGAAAGATGAAATTGAGTTTTTGATTCGAAAAGGAAGATTAAACAAGTATACTGGAGATGGAGGGGACAGAAATAATAATGGAAGGAAGAACTTTGAAGATCGTAGGAGGGACCAAGACGATCAGGGGCGAAACCCCCAGCCTAGAGGATCAGTTATAAACACCATTTATGGAGGGCCGAGACCTCGAGGGCCTGTGATAAACACGATCTTTGGAGGTCCAACTGCTGCTGGATTGTCCAAAAATTCCAGAAAGGCATATACTAGAGAGGTTATGCATATTGTTGGAGAAGCCCCGAAGAGGGCCAGGACAGAAGTAACATTGGCTTTTGATGATTCCGACCTAGAGGGTGTGAAGTTTCCCCATGACGACCCGCTGGTCATAACACCAATAATAGGAAATAGCCCGGTTAAGAGGGTCCTTGTGGATAATGGTGCTTCTGTGGATATCTTGCTCCACGACACCTTTCTAAGGATGGGGTATAACGACTCCCAGTTAACAGCAACCGACATGCCGATATATGGATTTGCTGGAGTAGAATGTCCTGTGGAAGGGATAATCAAATTGCCAACCACCATAGGTACGGAGCCAAGGCAAGCAACGCAGATGCTGGATTTCGTGGTGGTAAAGGCTAGTTCAACTTATAATGCTATCATGGGGAGAACAGAGATACATGCCTTCAAGGCAGTCCCCTCTTCCTACCATTCAGTCATGAAGTTTCCCACCCGAAACGGGATTGGAGAAGAGAGAGGAGATCAAAAAATGGCTAGAAGCTGTTATGTGGCCTCTTTGAGGGCAGATGGAGTCGGGGGGCAGGTTCTTCCTATTGAAGATATGGATGTTCGAGAAAATGATGAGAATAGAGGAAGGCCAGCAGAAGAATTGGTTTCGATTCCTTTAGACCCCGAGAATCCTGAGAGGACGACTTTCGTTGGAGCCACATTAGAGGAGCCCCTTAGAGGGAAGTTAATGAAATTTTTGCAAGAAAATAGTGATGTGTTTGCATGGTCAGCAGCTGATATGCCAGACATAGACCCGGAGTTAATTACTCATAAGCTAAACGTAGATCCAAGCCGGAAGACAGTGAAATAAAAGAAAAGAAATTTTGCCCCGGAAAGACAAGAGGCTATAAAGCAGGAAGTGGAAAAGCTCTTAGAGGCTGGTTTTATTGAGGAGATTCAATTTCCGGAGTGGTTAGCAAACCCTGTAATGGTAAAGAAGGCTAATGGAAAGTGGAGGATGTGTATAGACTTCACCGATCTGAATGATGCATGCCCCAAAGACTGTTTTCCGCTGCCTAGAATTGATACTTTGATTGATGCCACCGCTGGACATGAGATGCTGAGTTTCATGGATGGGTTTAGCGGATACAACCAGATCAAAATGCATAAGGATGACATTCCAAAGGTATCATTTATCACTGACTTTGGTGTTTATTGTTATCTTGTTATGGCGTTTGGTCTCAAGAATGCAGGAGCCACCTATCAAAGGTTGGTGAATAGAATTTTTAAGGATCTTATTGGTAAGACTATGGAAGTCTATGTTGATGACATGTTAGTCAAGAGTCTAGTAAAGACTGATCATATAGCCCATTTAAGGGAAGCTTTTGAGGTCCTGAGGTACCATAAGATGATGTTGAATCCGATGAAGTGTGCTTTCGGAGTAGGATCTGGAAAATTCTTGGGATTGATGGTCTCGAAGAGGGGAATTGAGGCAAACCCCGATAAAATAAAGGCAATCCTGGACATGGAACCCCCCAAAACTGTCAAGGATGTTCAGAAGCTCACAGGAAGGGTTGCTGCGTTAGGACGATTCATCTCCAAGTCAGGAGACAAATGCTTGTCATTTTTCAAGTCACTAAAGAACATCAAAGACTTTGTATGGAGTGAGGAAAATCAGAAGGCATTTGAAGAGTTAAAGAAGTATATGGGCCAGGCCCCGTTGTTGGCCAAGCCAGTTCTGAATGAAGTTTTATTCTTGTACTTGGCTGTTTCAGAGAGCGCCTTGAGCGCCGTGTTGGTTAAGGAGGAACTGAAAGTCCAGAAACCCGTATACTATGTCAGCAAAATTTTGCATGGTGCTGAGTTGAATTATTCAGCCATTGAGAAATTCGCTTTAGCCTTGGTAATGGCTTCAAGAAAGCTGCGTCCTTATTTTCAAGCTCACCAAATTGAAGTGCTAACAAATCAGCCACTGAGAAATATCATTCACAGTCCCAAGGCAAGTGGGAGACTGATTAAGTGGGCAATAGAGTTGGGAGAGTTCGATCTCAAGTATAAGCCACGTACGGCCATAAAAGCCCAGGCACTAGCTGACTTCGTGGTGGAATGTACCATACCCAACCAAGAAGTCGGGGGACAGGAAGATACCATACCTCAAGACAAGGGAGTCGACAATGGGGACAAGGAGAAAGAATATTGGGTTCTCTATTTTGATGGAGCATCAAAAACAAATTCCAGTGGAGCAGGGTTGGTTTTGCAAAGCCCTGATGGGTTCTTAATTGAGTATGCTATGAAGCTAGACTTCCCAACCACAAACAATGGGGCAGAGTATGAAGCCCTGATTGCTGGCCTTGGTCTAGCTGGGACACTTAGAGTCAAAAACTTAAAGGTCCGTGGAGACTCGAAGCTGATCATATCCCAGGTAAAGGGAGAATTTGAGGCAAGGGATGATACGATGGCTAAGTATGTTCGCCTAGTAAGGGCTATGATGACCCAATTTGATGAATGCCATGTTGAACACATTCCAAGGGAAGAAAATGCTAAAGCAGATGCGCTATCAAAGTTTGCTTCATCTGAGATTGAAGAAAGTTCAGGAAGTGTGTACTTCCGTGTTTTGAAGACACGAAGCATAGATGTTAAGCTTGTGGCTCCCATAGGCTTGGGGACGTCATGGATTGATCCCATCAAGGCTCACATTCAGACCGGTTGGTTGCCAAGTGATGCAATTGAGGCACGGAAGTTAACTGTTCGAGCACTAAGGTACTCTTTGATAGATGGGATTCTATATAAAAGATCTTTCGTGGTTCCTTACTTGAGGTGTCTCAGGCCCGATGAGGCACACTTAGCTCTTGAGGAAGTGCATGGTGGTATTTGTGGGCAACACTTGGGGGGCAGGGCCTTGGCTCATAAGATAACCCGTTTAGGCTTCTATTGGCCAGAAATGATGGCTGATGCCAAAGAATATGTAAAGAAGTGTGATCGCTGTCAGAAGCATGCACCAGTCGCCAGACAACCCCCCGAGATGCTGACCTCTATCAACTCACCTATTCCCTTTGCTATGTGGGGGATGGATATTCTAGGGCCTTTTCCTATGGCCACAGCACAAAGGAAGTTTCTGATTGTAGCCATTGATTATTTCACCAAGTGGATCGAAGCCAAACCTTTGGCCAAAATCACAACTAAGCAGGTTGCACAATTCCTGTGGGAAAATATTATGTGCCGATATGGAATTCCCCGTATCCTCGTCACTGACAATGGAACACAATTCAACAACGAGAAATTCAAGAAGTATTGCGAAGAAAATGAAATTGAGTTACGGTTCACCTCTGTGGCTCACCCGCAAGCCAATGGGCAAGCGGAGGTAGCAAATCGGATAATCCTGGATGGACTAAAGAAGATGATCGAAAAGTCAAGAAATAATTGGGTGGATGAGATACTTCCCATATTATGGGCCTATAGGACTACCTGTAGAGTCACGACAGATGCAACTCCTTTCATGTTGGCATATGGGGCAGAAGCAGTAGTTCCCGTGGAGATATCACATTCCTCTCCAAGGATTCAGGCTTTTGATGAAAAAGAAAATCAAGAAGGGCAGAAGTTAGCCCTGGATTTAATCGATGAAGTGCGAGATAAAGCACATGCGAAGATAGTAGAATATCAGAAAAAAGCTTCATTCTACTACAACTTAAGGGTTAAAGAGAGGTTTTTTAAACAAGGTGATCTAGTTTTGAGAAAAATAGAGGCTTCTGGTGTCGGACAGAAAGGAAAGCTCGCCCCAAATTGGGAAGGGCCGTACAGAGTCAAGAGCGTTCAGGGTAGAGGAACCTACAAGCTGGAAACTATGGATGGTTTTGAAGTCCCGAGGACCTGGCATGCACAAAACCTGAAGGTTTACTACGTGTAAGATAGGTGAAGTACAATTCTCACTTGTCATTGACAAGTAGGTTTAAAAGCACCTTGAAGCTTTGCTTGCATAGGATTTTATATTCCAGTAGAATTTACATTGTCTAGTTATTGTTGATTAGGGTCGAACCCATGCTATGTAAGGTTTTGGAAAACCAGACTTCATATTAAAGAGTTTGAAATTATTTCTATCTAAGGATGTTTAAAGTTCAAATGCGTATTAAGATTTTGAAGTTAAAACAGAAAAAGGCAAGAAAAGCAACGTATAAAACATAACCCCGAAGGGTAACAAGTTCTGATATAAATAAAGTTCAAAAAGAAGATATACAAAAAGCTAGGCCTTGGAAGGCTGAGATTCCTCAGAACCACTATCCGAAGTTTCTTCGGAAGTTTCAGTCGTTTCTTCAGACGTCTCGGTCGTCCCCTCCAAAGTCCCTGTTGAAGTTCCCTCAGCAGGAGATGATGGCGGTTGAGGCGCTGCTTTGGGAGATTCTTCCACCCTGGCCTTCTTAATGACAGGCTCGAATTCCTCCTCGGAGGAATCTTCCTCCTCTCCATCCTTGATCATGCCAGCAAGCTTTTCAGTAACACCTCCAAGCTCTGGAACCCGCACTGGGCAAGGAAAGGGCGACTGCTCAAGGACCTCGGGAAACTCATCCTGGATGGCCTCCACAGCAGCGTCCCAGCCTTCCTTATAGCTAAAAGGATGAAGAAGGGCGTCATGCTCCACCATCAAGTCTTTGAATTCTTGAGTGTCCATCCAGCCATCAAAGGCTTTTTCCTTCTGCGCCTTCAAGATGACATTTTCAGCCCGGGCCGTCTCCAGGTCAGAAGTGGAAGAGGCCAATTGAGCTTCAAGGGCCTCAATTTTTTGATTGGCCTCCTCCAACTTCTTGTTGGCATCTTCCAGGCCAACCTTCCAAGCCTTGGCTTGGTGAATTGCCCCTTGAAAATGGGCGTTAGCCTGCAAGAGAAAACAGCAAAGGTTTAGAAAAGAAAGAAAAGAGAATTGTAAAAGGCATAAGTAAAGTACGTACCGTCGCCAGAGCTTGGGCTCCAAACAGCTCATTCCCCTCCAAGTCCTGTTGAAGGACGAAATCTTGATAATCCACCGGGGAAATGGAATGCTTAGACCATTCCTTGGACAGCGCCGTGCTGCCCACAATTGAGTCCTTTCCCCGGATCCCCCAAGCAGGTTGAAAATAGGCACCTGGCCTCTGCTTGGTGCGCAGAACTTGACTGGGGCCTTCCTCATCTGGCTCCATTGCCTGAAGAAGGAACTCCGGGAAGCGGTCACCCAGTCGAGGGTCCTTGAAGATCTTCCCGGCCCTCTTCATCCTGGTTGTCTCCAGGTCCTTCGGCTTGGTAGCCTCCTCAATCTTCTCAGCCACTGCAACAAACAAAGTCAGTTGAAAATCAATGAAATAAAAGTGCAGGAAATAAAGGAGATAAGAAAGGAAACTTACTTTTCTTATTAACGGGCGAAAGGCCGCGTTCTACCAGGACGGTCTCCTGGATAAGGTCCCAATAATGGGAAGTGCCGTTGTCTTGCGTAAGGAGGTTGAAACCTCTAGCCTCCTCCTCAAACAAAGTTATGTCATTCGGGCTCCCGTCTACGGCCAGCCCAAAGGATGATCGAAACAGGGAGCCCCAATCTCCATCTTCCCAAATAACAAACAAAAAATCTTTCTTCCACCCCAAGTTGTTGTCAGGGATGGACTTCCCATTCACGATATGGGGGATAGTGGGGCGCTGGTTGATAGAAACCCAACCCGGACTTTTATCAGGGCTGTTTTTGAACTGAAAAATCTTCCTGAAGACAGCAACAGATGTGGGGACGTTGTGCTTGGCGCATTGCGACAGATAGCACAGAATCAACCTCCAGGAATTAGGGGGAAGTTGGCAAGGGCTGATGCCCACATCAGCCAGTAGCAAAGGAATGAATGGATGAAAAGGGAGTCTAATACCTGCCCTCAAAGTATCCCTATAGATGCATAGCGCGTCCTTCTTCCACTGACAGGCCCTGTCGGCCGGGCCCGCAAGAACCAGCTTAAAAGGCTCCTTAATTTTGAAGCAGCCGCTCAACTTTTCCAGCTCCTTGGGATCCCGTAAAGCACTGATATGATCGTGCGCGTCCAGATGTGCATCAGACGGATACTCGTCCCCTCGAGTGTTGATCATGTCGATTAAGGAAGTATACCTCGATCGAATAGGAAAATCATTGGACTTTCTAGCCACGTTCATCTTGGCCAAACGAGTCATTCTTTTGTCAGCCATCTGAAAAAAGTATGAGGCACGTAAATAGGCTATCTTAAAATGGCACACAATGGAAAAATAGAAACGAAAAGCAAAGGGAGGAATCTTACCTAAAGAAGCACTCCTGAAAAAGGCTTTGAGCTCCGACTTGCTGTTATTGCTCTGAGAATTTTAGCAGGAGGATAAAGAAGAAAACTAAGAAATGAGAAAGTGAGGAGTAATAGCCTTTCCTCATTCCTTTATATAGGAGGAAAAAGAAGTTGAAGGGACGAAAAGCCCATTAAGAATAAAGGCCCATAAGAAGAGGCCCAGAAAAAAGAACATTCCAGAATATACCTAGGAATTCTAGGGCATTCTAAACAGGGTGTGTTAAGCCCAGCAATATTTGATAAAGCCCAATGAGAAGGCCCAGTAATATTTGACAAAGCCCAATAAAAGAGGCCCAACAATATTTGATAAAGCCCAATAAAAGAGGCCCAATAAGATTTGAAAAGGCCCAATAAAAGAGGCCCAATGAGATTTGAAAAGCCCAATAATAGAAGCTCAGTAAAATTTTATAGGGCCCAATAAAAAGGCCAGGCCCAAATCCAATTAGGATTTGGAAAATACAATACCCTAAATTAAAGCTAAATAAAGAAGGCTAGTGAAAGACCAGGAACCAGGTCGAAATCCAGGTCGTGAATCCTGCCCGAAATCTTTCGAGCAGACACCCGAAAATAACGGGTAAAAAAGACCAGAATCCAGGTCGAATTCCAGGTCGTGAATCCTGCCCGAAATCTTTCGAGCAGACACCCGAAAATAACGGGTAAAAAAGACCAGAACCCAGGTCGAATTCCAGGTCGTGAATCCTGCCCGAAATCTTTCGAGCAGACACCCGAAAATAGCTGGAATAACGGGACTGAATTGAGGTCGAAGCTTCGACCAGGAATGAGGTCGAATAAACCAAGCATCTTTCAAAAAATGGGGGTGAAAAACCCAGGTCGAAGTTCGACTAGGATCCTGGTCGAATTCCAGGTCGTGGATCCTAGTCGAAATCCTTCGACCAGGAAACAAGAAAATCAAGGAATTTTCGAACAGGATTCAGGTCGAAATATCGACTAGAATCCTAGTCGAAATCCTAGTCGATAGGCTCATGACAAGAAGCTAAAAAAAAAAAGGGTGGAATTTTCGACCTAGATCCAGGTCGAATTTTCGACTAGGATCCTGGTCGAATTCCAGGTCCTAGATCCAGGTCGAAATTTCGACTAGGATCCTGGTCGAATTCCAGGTCGTGGATCCTAGTCGAATTCCTTCGACCAGGATGACAAGGCTGGCCCCTATTTTCGACTAGGATCCAGGTCGAAATTTCGACTAGGATCCTGGTCGAAAAAAAGGGCTGGAAATTTGAAGAATCCAGAAAATAGGGAAAATTCCAGAAAATAAGGAAAAATCCCAGAAAATTAGGGAAAATTCCAGAAAATAAGGAAAAATCCCAGAAAATTAGGGAAAATTCCAGAAAATAAGGAAAAATCCAAGAAAATCCCAGAAAATTAGGGAAAATCCCAGAAAATTAGGGAAAATCCCAGAAAATTAGGGAAAAATCCCAGAAAATTAGGGAAAATCCCAGAAAATTAGGGAAAAATTCCAGAAAATTAGGGAAAAATCCCAGAAAATTAGGGAAAAATCCAGAAAATAAAGGAAAAATCCCGGAAATAAGGGAAAAATTCCTGGAAATTAAGATAATTCCTGAATAAAAGGAAAAATTCATTGTAAATGTGTAGGTCGCTCCACACTTTACGGAAAAACGAAACCCTGTAAGGGAACAAATAGACTTAACTTCTGCGAAACCTAATCAATGTTTCCCAAAAGTTGGGGGGCAAATGATAGGGATAAATAAATTATGATTGTATAATTAAATATTGCATTAATTGTACAAACTGTGGGCTGCTAGGCCCAATAAAAAGATATATGATACTCAGATCAGAAAGGTTAAGCCTGATGGACCAGATCAGGCCTGATGGAATAAAAAAGGCCCAAAAACCCTGATTATTAATTAATTTCGTAATTAATTAATAAGGGACAAATCAGATGTTGAAAAGAGTCCCGATAAGGATATAAATCCTTGGAGATTAGCCTCAAGGGGACCTAAAAGGATAAGGAATCAGTTTCCTACCACCTAGGACTCCAAAGTCCATTCTAATTATGAGACTTGCCCACCAAGTCTCCAATACCAAGTCCAATTCAAGGACTCCCAACATCTATATAAGGGGTCTCACCCCCACCAATCAGAACTACATTTTTTGGCTTGATTCTCTAATTCACAGAGATACGTAGGCATCTCGTAAAGGCAGATCGAGTCACGAAACACGAGAGCAGCCATTAAAGGCCTTGAGCTCCCGAATCTTAATATTAAATACAGCAAATAATAACCTTAGTTTTTTATCCACAACAATTATGTATTTTCAGAATTGATTTTGAATTAATATTCAATATTAATTCAGCAAGACAAACATTTGAACTGGTATGACAATTCAATTGTCATACCGAAAGTCTTTCCAGTTCTTTTAAATTGTCATACCGAAAGTCTCTCCAGCTCAAAGGATTGTCTTGCCGATAATCTTGCCAGTTCATTCAATAGTCTCACCGATTGTCTTGCTAGATCAAAGGATTGTCTTATCAGTACAATTCAATTGGATTGATTGATTACTTAAGTGAAGAGAAGCAGATCATTCAAGACATTCATTGAATATTCAACCAACTCAAGAACACAGAAAGAAAAGAAGCAGAGAACTCATTATCTTCAACTGCAATATTTGAGGACATTAATTTCTAGTATTTATTATTAAATCTAAACCACTAGAAATCCTTCCTTTGTTCTTGTGTAACTATCTAGCGGATCTAAATCCCTAGAACTTAATCTCAAATTACTTTTAGCATTTGAGCTTTTTATTTCAAAAATAGAAAAAGTTCATGTCGAATTTATTCTAGATTTGGAATAATTTATTTGAGATTAATCCCTTGTAAACGATACCGTTGTTGTAACACCTTTCAAGTTTAATAATAGTTTTATTTAACTTAAATTTTGTTTCACTTTTTTATTCCGCATTATATTCGATTAAACGGTATAGTTTGTATTCAACCCCCTTTCTACAAACTTATTGGGACCTAACAATTGGTATCAGAGCCTTCTGAGTAACGAACAAATCAAAATCCTAGACTTTTGTGATTCTTCCACTCCTTGAATTTTTATTTACTCAAAAATTCATAATGACTACACAAAAAGTTGGAACTGTTAAAATTCCACTGTTGGATAAAGAAAATTATATTATGTGGAAGAAGAAGATGCTCTTGTTTTTACAAGTTGCAAATCCCAAATATCTGGACGTGTTAAATAAGGGTCCAAAAATTCCGATGGTTATTGAATCAGAGTTTATAGAAGATGATGTTGTAATTTCCAAAGCTAGAACCTATGTAAAAGATCCTGAGGATTTTTCTCCTGCTGTAAAAGAAGAAGCCTCCTTGGATTCCAGCCTTCAATTAATTTTATTGATTCCCTTGATCCCTTGATGAACAGACATGTGATGAACTGTAAAAATTCCAAACACATCTGGGAAACTATTGAGGTGATTAATGAAGGCATAGAGGAAGTTCGGGAGAACAAGTTAGAGATCCTAACCTCTGAGTATGAACATTTTAAATCCAATCCAGGAGAAGGAATTACTGAAGTGTTTGAGAGGTACAATGCATTGATCAACAACCTGAACATAAATGGAAAATATTATTCAATCAGGGAGGTCAACAAAAAGTTCCTTTTAACACTGCGAACTCAGCTTGAACATAGAATCACTGCCATAAGAGAAGCGAGAGATCTGAATGAGATTTCTTTGGAAAGGCTCTATGGTGTGCTAAAACCCTATGAGTTAGAGCAGATTCAGCAGAAGGAAGTCTACGGGAAAGGTAGAGTGGTCAGCACGTCTACTACTCTAGTAGCTGAAGAACCACAACAACAACAACAATCTCAACAGTCAGAGAGAATGGTACAGTCTTCCAAGGCTGAGGAAAATATGATAGTAGCAGAATTTGATCCTCCTACTACAAATCAATCAGGAGATGAGTTTTACTCCTTGGAAGAACTGGAGCAATTAGAAGATGAGTCAATAGCACTGATTGTTAAGAGATTCTCCAATGTCAAATTCAAGAGGAATCCCAAGTTCAAGTACAAGTCCAACTACAACAGATTATAGAAAGGTGGATCTTCATCCTATAACACCAGCAGTGGTGGATATAAAACAGGGATGGTTGATCGGAGCACTATTCGATGCTTTAACTGCAATTAGTTGGGATACTTTGCCACAGAATGCAGGAAGCCAAAGCAAGTAAGGAAGAACTCTTATGATTCTAATCAGAAGAGTAAATCTGAAAGGGCTTACCTGGAAAAGGGAAGGAGTTGGGATGATACTGACAGTGAAGATGAAGAAGTTGGGAATCTTGCTCTTATGGCTATTGATGGAAACATTTTATCGTCAAGAAAATAGGTAAAATTTACTGATGCTGAATTAGTTTATCATCTAGGAGGCTCCTTAGATTGTGCTCGTCGTGATAATGAAATGTTAACTCAACAAATCAAAGACCTTGAGAAAGAGGTCAATGAATTAAGACTTGTGCACATTAATCAAGACAAATTAAAAGAACAAGTATCTTTTCTAAAGAATAGATTTGACTATTATAGACAACTCGAAACTATTATCAAAGACAAGATCACCGGTCTTGAGACTAAGGTTAAAGCTTACTTTAATTCTTGCTCTAAAACTAAAGAGTTCTACAATAAGCAAGCTATTAATCAAACATCTGGAGTAGGTTATGATTACAATGTTGCTATTGGAGAATTAGGCATAAACTTCCCTCCTCATGTTTGTGCTAAAGGTAGGGAAGTACCACATGTGCTTAAGGGTGTTGACAAACCCCTCTATAAAGAATCAATTGATGAACCATTTGATGAGACCTCCTTTATTATTCAAGAAGAAATATGTGCTGAAGATCTTGCTAATGAGAAGGTTGTTTCCAAGTCAAGTGTGTCGAAAGTTCCAGTCAAAGTTGTGAAAGCAACTAAGACTAACTCAGACACACCTGAGTTGGATAACAAAAATGCCATGCCTACCATGCATAATTTGCCTTTTGCTAATTCCTCTCATAAAGTATGTGGTGTTCCTAATTGCATGTCTTGTGCTTTTAATTTGATGTTTGCTTATTTTAATGGTAAGCATGTTTCTAGTGATAAGACTACTCATCGTTAGCATGTGAATAATAGGAAGCATAATAGGTCTAAGACGGCTAGTCCTCCTAAAGCTAGAAAGGAGACATTTGTGCCTAAGCCTAAACAGAAATTTGTCAAGGCTGTTTACAAGGTCAAATATCCAGTCGTTGAGAAAGTTGAGAACATAAAAGTTAAGAATGTTGTTTTGCCTAATAAAGGCCAATTTTACAAGTATGCCGGACCCAACCAAGTTTGGGTTCCGAAGAAGGTATAATCCATTTGTATTGCAGGGCATTAAACAGGTGGAACCGGTAGTGTGGATTCTTGACAGCGGATCGTCAAGACATATGACCGGAGATAGAGCCTTGCTATCAAATGTGGTTGAAAAAGCTGGCCCAGTGGTTACCTTTGGAGATAACAGCAAAGGTTTAACTGAGGGATATGGCTGTTTGCAAGCTGGAAATGTTATTATTCAAAATGTGTATATTAGCAAGGACTTGAACACAATCTGCTTAGTATCAGTCAGTTCTGTGACAAGGGCTACTATATTTTATTCGACAAGCTAAAGTGTCAAATCCTGCACAAGAAAAGTGAAAAACCCTCCTTGATGGGAATCCGGAAAGGAAATCTGTTTGTAGCTGACATGAACTCTGGAAGCAGTTCTGAAGTCAATTGTTTCTATGCAAAGGCATCGTCAAATGAGAGCTGGCTATGGCACAAGAGACTTTCCCATCTCAATTTCAAAGCAATGAATTCTCTTGTTAAGAGAGAATTGGTCAGAGGTCTGCCTCAACTGGAATTCTCCCCAAAAGGACTGTGTGAGGCATGCCAAAAAGGAAAGTCAAAGAAAGTAAGTCACAAAGGCACTGACACATCCTCCATAACTGGTATTCTTCAATTATTGCACATGGATTTGTTTGGACCAGTTAATGTTCTTGCGATGTCAAAGAAGTGTTACTGTCTTGTGATAGTTGATGACTATTCTAAGTATACGTGGGTTTTATTCCTTCACTCTAAGGATGAAACACCACAAGTTGTGATTGATCATATCAAGTTGATCGAGTTAGATTCTAATGTCCCTGTTAGAGCAATAAGGTCAGATAATGGAACATAATTCAAGAATTCACTTCTCAATGGATTTTGTACAGACAAAGGGATTACCCGACAATATTTAGCTCCTAGAACCCCTCAGCAGAATGGAGTGGTAGAAAGAAAGAATCGTACATTGATTGAAGCTGCAAGAACTATGTTAATTGAATCAGGTCTTCCAATATACTTTTGGGCTGAAGCTGTCAATACTGCATGTTATACTCAGAATCGAACTCTAATCAACAAGGACCTCATGAAGACTCCTTATGAGATTATGAATGAACAGAAACCTTCTATCAAATACTTTCATGTATTTGGTGCCAGATGCTTCGTGCTCAAGGATGGAGATGATCGTCGTGGTAAATTCGAGGCAAAGGCATTGAGGGTATTTTTGTTGGTTATGGAATTAGATCATACAGGGTGTATATCATTGATAAACACAAAGTAACTGAAAGTGTCAATGTTACATTTGATTACACTAAACTCCCTAGTATCCAAACTGAAGATCCTTCTGAGAAACTGAAGTTTGATGATATGTCAGATTCAGAATCAGAAAATGATCAAGAACCTGAGGTTGTTGCTGGTAAAGAACCTATTAATCATGATGATACTCAAGGTAATGGTAATGGAAACATTGGCAACAATGGAGATACCACTGCTACTGACGAAGAATCATCAAGTCAACCTGGCAACAACTCAGGGGGAGATGCTGAAGGATCAACTAGTAGGACACAACATCCCAATGTATTTCAAGGCGAATCATCAAGATCAAATCTTCCAAGACAGACTGTCTGGAATAAAGCTCATCCTTTTGGGTTGATTATTGGTGATCCAGATATTGGAGTCAGAACTAGACATACTACTCAAAATGAATGTCTGTTCTCAGGATTTCTTTCTGAGATGGAACCTAAGAAGATTGAGGAAGCACTGACTGATCCAGATTGGGTGATTACTATGCAAGATGAACTCAATCAGTTTGAACATCAACAAATCTGGAAACTGGTACCTAGACCTACACACAAGAAAGTTGTTGGTACTCGGTGGGTATTCAGGAATAAACTAGATGAAGATGGTGTGGTTACAAGAAACAAAGCAAGACTGGTAGCTAAAGGGTATTCTCAAGCTGAAGGCATTGATGATGATGAAACCTATGCTCCAGTGGCTAGACTAGAGGCCATCAGGATATTTCTGGCATTCGCAGCATTCTTGAACTTTAAAGTTTATCAAATGGATGTCAAGAGTGCATTTCTGAATGAAAAGCTGGATGAAGAAGTGTATGTAGAGCAACCTCCTGGTTTTGAAGATCCAGATCATTTGGACTATGTCTACTTTCTTTTCAAAGCTATTTATGGTCTCAAACAGTCTCCGAGAAAATGGTGTGACACTCTTTCTGAATTTCTTATTAAAAATGGTTTTATTAGGGGTGTCATAGACAAAACTCTCTTTTCTAAAAAGCATAAGAATGATACTTTATTAGTCCAAGTCTATGTGGATGATATAATATTTGGGTCTACTAATGATAGTATCTGTAAGAGATTTGCTAAGTTAATGCACAGCAAATTTGAAATGAGCATGATGGGAGAGCTGAAGTTCTTTCTTGGATTACAAGTAAATCAAAGGTTAGATGGAATATTTATTTATCAATCCAAGTATCTCAAGGAACTCCTCAAAAAGTACAATCTAGAGGATTCTGTATCAGCAAGGACTCCGTCATCTACAGCTGTCAAGCTTGGACCATGTGAAAACTCCATTAAGGTAGATGTCACAAGTTACAGAGGTATGATTGGCTCGTTACTCTATCTTACTGCAAGTAGACCAGATATTATGTATGTTACATGCTTATGTGCAAGGTTCCAAGCGGATCCTAGAGATATTCATCTCGTTGCTGTTAAACGAATCTTGAGATATCTTAAGGGAACACCAAATCTAGGTATTTGGTACCCTAAAGAATCTGGTTTTAACCTTGTTGGATATACAGATTCAGATTACGTAGGAAGTGTTGTTGATAAGAAAAGCACCTCAGGGAGTTGTCAATTCCTAGGTAGCAGGCTAGTCTCATGGTACAACAAGAAACAACAAACAGTTTCCAACTCAACGGCCGAGGCTGAATATATTGCTGCTGGAAGCTGCTGTGCTCAGATCTTGTGGATTAGGAACCAGCTACGGGACTATGGATCTGTATTGAACAAAATTCGTATTCTATGTGACAATACAAGTGCAATAGCCATCACCAACAACCCTGTGCAGCACACAAGGACCAAGCACATTGACATCAGGTATCATTTTATTAGAGAACACGTCATGAATGGTACTGTTGAACTATTTTTTATTCCAACAGAAAAACAAATAGCAGATATTTTCACTAAACCACTTGATGAATCCACATTTACCAGATTAGTTGGTAAATTGGGTATGTTGAATAACTTTAGTGATTAAACTAGTTAATATCTGAGATATGTTCTTGAATGAATTTACAAATGAATTTTTCATGAATGAAAAATTTATTTGCAAATTTATTTTTATCATGTTTACCATATTTCTTGCTTATTCCTATGTAATTTTTATTATCTTATCTTCTTTATTTATTCAACTTGTCAATTTTAAATATCTCAGAATATCTTATTTTCTCTAAAAATATTTTTCTATGAATTTTATTTGATAAAATTCAAAAGAAATCTATTTTTGGACTAAAATAGAATTATTTCTGAATATTTTTATTTATGTAAATATGTTCTGCATTTTTGCCATATTTTTATTACTCTTTATTTGTCTATTCAGTAATTATTGATATTATTTAGGTTTTCTGTATTTGTTAATATTTTCTGTATTCTCTTTTCTATTTTTTAAGTTTTTTTTTATATATATAACTGCAATGACAATCGGCAAGACTATTGCAATTGTCTTGCTGAAAGTCATTCCAGTTTAAATGTGTTTAGTTTAAATTTTCAGTATAGTTTTATACTGGAAAGACAATCGGTATGACTATCAATTGTCTTGCCAGTTATAAAACCTATATTATATATATTTCTTTTTATTTTGTACTAGAATGACAATCGATATGACTATCGATTACCTTTCTAGTTTATTCGGTTTAAATTCTTTTTATTTTGTACTGGTATGACAATCGGTATGACTATCGGATTGTCATACCAGTTATTTTAGTTTCTTTTAAAATTCAACCATTTGCCTGGTATGACAATCGGTATGACAATCCCGGATTGTCATACCAGTTGTACTACTTAGGCTAGTGTCTGTCTGTTTTTTAATTCTCATCCCAGTTTACAATTTCAACAGTCTCTTTCTCTCTCGTTTTCTTCCGAACAAACACTCAACCGCCATTGTTACTGCTTCATTGCTCGAGTTCTTACTCAGCATAACTTTCATTCTCTCCTGTTATATATACATACACGTATATACATACAGGAGTGCTACCCAATTTTTTTTTATTTATTTCAGTTCTTTATTTCAAATCAGTTCGTTGTTTGTTTCCCCATTTTCTCTTCAAAAACGAATCTGCTTAATCGGGTATGGTGTTGTGTTTTAGCTTAATCTGCACCTTCAAGTGATTTGTGGGACTAAAAATCAACAAGACACAATTTTTTAAATTTTTTGGATTTAATTGAATTAATTCGGATTATTTTTTCATTCGAATTTTCTTAATTTCATTCTTAAAATTCTGAAAGTGCGTGTTTTATTGAACCTTTTTAATGGCTCTCAATTTCCAAATTGTCTCGCATAATCATGTTGGTTATTTTAATCCAGAAAAGTGTGATGTGGAAAAATTTAAGCCGTGGATTAGATTTTTAAATGACCAT